>NC_058080.1:57248201-57548201 GCF_014858855.1 Bufo gargarizans | reverse complement strand
GTCACTTAATTTGCAACGCCATGTCACCAGCAGTCCTGCAGAGACAGGCAGCTTAAGTGTCCATGGCTAGAGGTGACCCATGCCTCCATAGCTGACTCTAGTGGTTGATAAGGAACTCTTGACGAGACTCTGCACCCTGGATACCGCACTATAGTTCTAAATAATGAAGCTCAGCTCTGCTACATCTGCAAACTTGCTTAGCACTATTAAGTAGCTGCTTCCTGGGCCCTGCAATTTCACACAGAGCTTTCCAAAAAGTGCAAAATTGTGTTTCCAAAAGAAAGATAAAAAAAAAAAAAGTATATGAACCCCTTTTCCTTTTAGTCTGGGCTCTGCTTCAAAATGTGAAGTTCAGAGCGCTGTAGGTTATGGTAGAAGTCATCCGGCTTTGACAACCTGCACAATGAGCTTTGCCTGAAGCATCTGGCGCTGCAGATCTTTCATATACAAAGCCACAGGCAGAATGTGGAAGCTAAAGAGATGCCCCAGTCCTTCATTCTGTGCCCGCTGTGTACTCCGACGGAGGACAAAGAGATAATGGAGCACCCCCCATACTGGATCAGCCCCGGCGAGGGACACCGTGCTGACTACACGGGACTATTGTGGTGGTCTGTTTATCAGCAGAATCATCAGGGGAGTGTTTTGGAGATGAATGAACTGCTGACATCCCGCCGTACCATCCGCTTTCATAAGGAGAATGTTTCAGCCACGCATGCAAAACGTCGCACGCTGAGCACAGAGAGCTGGGGTGAGAATGATCCCTTCATTAACTAGCAGGGGTGTGGATGACATGCTATCAGTGTAACTTAGATCCCCTAGAGAGACATAACCTGAAAAAAAAGAACTGATTATTTCATGGACCTGGAGGCCAGGGTAAGGTACAAATGTAGCAGAGCTATGTACATAGATACAACCCATGTGTGATGTCAGACGACAAGTTCTTTACTGCTACATCTGCACACTTACAACAAGTAAAAATTGGGGCACCCCCGACACAACAGAACGCCCCTTTCGTGGGTTGATTCATAGGACTGTCCCATCAAACCAGGACTGTTGGCAAATATGCATCTGCTCCCTCCCAACCTTAACCTCAAGGTGGATTTGTTGCTAAGAATAATACTAATGTGGCTTTCATTAAAAACCTACTTTTTGAGATGCTAGGTACTCCATGCCACGGGCGACCTGGTAAGCACAGGAGACCAAATCCTTGAAAGTGAGCTGCTCAGCTGGAATCTTGCATGTATCAAATGAGTAGTCCATCCCGGGAGGACGGCGAGCCCTTAAATACTCCCTTAGATTCCCTTTGGATGCATATTCCACCAAGACGTAGAGAGGACCTACCAAAAAAAATAAAAGAAGAAGAGGAGAACGTTACCAAAGACTCAGACCATAAATAACCCTCCATTAACATGGAAGTAGATACAGGGCTGGGATTGTATAAGTATGTCTACTCTAATTGGGACTCCCGTCTATTAGCACAAGAAGAGAGCTGCTGCAGACAGCATCTCTCTCTCTCTGCTGCATCTGACCCATCCATGTATTACTACATGTACAACAACTTCCATTGGATGTTCTCCAGGGGTTTCTGACACCGGACTTTCAGAGATCAGATGATCGTCGGGCTGTGATGAAGATCATGATGAAAGAACCTCTTTAAACAGAGACTTCCTAGTTTGTTCTTCAGTGATCACAAAATTGTTAGACACCATAACCACCTCTGAGATCATGACTAACAACTAGGTATGAATGCTAAGAAGGTGTTCGATCTGCTGTATATAAGACTTTGTTGCCATGGCACACAGACTAGTTGTAGGTCTAGAAAGCATTGGGGCAAACATCCAGGAACAAAAATTTGAGTACCAAGAGGTGAGGCTTGGAGAAGACAACAAGTA
The DNA here is from genome assembly GCF_014858855.1 of Bufo gargarizans. Taxonomy (NCBI): domain Eukaryota; kingdom Metazoa; phylum Chordata; class Amphibia; order Anura; family Bufonidae; genus Bufo; species Bufo gargarizans. Next base: position 57,546,309 of record NC_058080.1, on the reverse strand, counting down.
CCAAACTTAAAGTCCCTTTACACAAAACTATTATCAGGCATATTATATATTGCTTGTCCCAATACAGTGGAGGTGATTACTGCATGTAAATGCAGCTCTTACCTCCTCTGATGAGCAGGCAATTATTAGGATGGAACGGTTCCTTCCCAATCATTGCTTACTCAGTTGGTGCGTGAAAATTCGCCAGTAGGCTTTAAAGGGTACCTGTGATTTCAGGATCAGTGATTGTTGAAACATCACCAAAGGGGGAGGAACCCTGTGCCCCTTCAGCTGTGATCAGCTCTCCTCGGAGAGTGAGCATTGGTGTACGGGAAAGATTCATCAATGGTTTTTACGCCATTAAAAAAAGTCACTCATTTTGGCACATGTCACATTTGTGACTTCTTACCACTTTTTAAAAGCATTGAGCAGAGCCGAAGAAACACAATGCTCAAGCAAGGGGCTTTGACCCCTTTGTTTCAGCGATCGGTGGGAGTCTCAGCTTTTGGACCCCACCCCCTATCAAAATGTTTGAAAAGTCAAACGTTTTAGGAAATGATAGGTACACTTGAAGTATCGTGCCATTGTTTGATGGTTCCAACCGGTTGCAAATCCAGCTACAATCTGTGCAAGCAAACCTTTCACTGGGATCAACTATGGAGTCCATCTACTCAGATATCACCCTTTTATGAGATGTTTCTGATTATTTGGTTTCCTGGAAGAAAGGGGGGGGGGGGGGTTACATATTTTCTGCACATTACTATCCACTACTTTGCTCTTTGGCAAGGAAAGCCATGTCCTGCCACGTTTTTTCCTGAAGCCTGTGCCTCATCATGAAGCGGCTATTGCTGCTTGGAGATGGTAATTTATTACCAATGTTATTTGTGTAGTGCAGGATGTCTTTTATTAGACATCGTTTATCGAAATGTGGAGCAAAGTGCCGCTAATAAGTTCTGGCAGCTCCCCTGGTAGAACAGGAAGAGGCCCATGTCAGGGAGGGGTTGATAAACTAAAGTCCCTTTCCTTCTCCTATCTATCGATTAAAGGAGGGGTTTAGAAATGGTGATTTTTGGAAATATTTGCTTGGCTGCATGTAGCTGAAGAAGCATTTCCAGTCCCTGTGACCAGGTAAAGGTAAGGGGGGTGGATAAGCATAATTTATGGAGGGGCTATATCTTTCTATTCTGTGCTGAATTTATAGATGAGCCAATAAAACAAAAAAAAACAAAGACCAACCTTGGACAAACTAACCAAGATTAGAAAAACATGGCTGCTATCTTCCAAAAACATCACCACACCTGTCTATGGGTTGTATATAGCTCAGCCCCATTCATTGCAATACCCGACACAACCATTGGATAGGTGAGGCACTATTTCTAGAAGAAAGCAGCCATGTTTTACTAGTCCGACATGCTGGGCAGTTAGATATGATCGATTTGCAACAAATCCTAAGTTCATGGTAGATCCAAGAGCCATTCGTCAGCTAGGTCGATATGATGACTCCACAGTATATGCAATGAGACCTTTCTAAAAAGGCTATGGCCTTCTCTTGCTCGGTTGCGGTTTATTTATGCAGATAGCATGGTAATATTTTACATCTAAATTTCCCCCGACAAATTGTCTAAAGGTGGTAGACTTTCAGAACCTTAGCAATTTTACCGACCAAAAAAAATCTCAAATACAAGAGAGTTTTTGAAAACAAACTTTTTAGGTTAACCCATGCTTGGCACACCCCTGCTGCTCTGTAACCCACAGAAACGTACCATCTTGAGTGCAGGCACCCAGGAGGTTGATGATATTTTTATGCTTTCCAATCATCTTCATCATTTCCATTTCAGACACCAGATCCGAGAGGTCCTTATCAGTGGCATCATCTGGAAATTACGCAAAGATCAAACAACATAACTAAGACATGGATCAAAAGAGTAAAAAGCCAGATGATCTGGACGTGGCTAAATAAATTGATATAGAATTCCCTTACTGCAAATGGACTTACTATTATGTCCTACATGTGGTCACCTAATAGGACACAATAGTATGTCCTGGAGATGTTGTGGGCACAGAAGTTGTTCCCTTGTGATCAGGTAGGAGCCCAGCTGTGATCGACTGCTGGTCTCCAGCTGCAACAACCCAGTTCAGAGAAATCGATCCCAGCTGTTTTTGACCCGTTAGTGTCAATAGCAACATTGTTGTTAGAGGAACACGGGTAGCGAAGGGAGCTACTTCTGTCAGCCCACTGCCTTCTCAAGAAGCAACCATGGGGTGTCATTGGATTAGCAAAGTGTAAAAAAAAAAGGCCTTCAGGAATGCCAAATATTAAATTAAAAATAGTCAAAAAATATAGAACAACAAATAAAAAATAAAAAAGTTATGACTATTATGACTGCAGTCAAACTGACCCGTGGAAAAAAAGTTAGAGGGGTATTCTGGTTGTTAAAAGTTATTGTCTATCCACAGGACAGAGAATAACTATTAGATCGGTGGGGGTCCTACTTCTGGGATCTCCACCAAACATGAGAGTGAAGTGGAAAGTTGGGCATGAACACTGCCGCTCCATTCATCTTTATGGGTGCTTCAGAAATAGCTGAGCACTGAACTAAGCTGTCTACAGAAATCCGGTAGAGATAAATAGAGCAGCAGTGCAATTACTCGATTTGCCACTCTATTTATTTCGGGAGGCCTACGCGGGGGGGGGAGATAGGGGATAGGGGATAGGGGATACATACACATGCCTTTGAAGTGCACCTGTCAGTAGATTTGTACCTATGAAACTGGTGACCTGTTGCATGTGTACTTAGAAGTTTTTATATATGCAAATGAGCCTCTAGGAGCAACGGGGGCGTTGCCGTTACACCCAGAGGCTAATCTCTCTCTACAACTGCCACACTCTCTGCACTTTCATTGACAGGGCCAGGTGTGATCAGGTTTACACTGCTTGGCTCTGCCATTCAAAATGCAGAGGGCACGGCAGTTGCAGAGAGAGCAGAGCCTCCAAGTGTAATGGCAACGCCCCCATTGCTCCTAGATGCCAATTTGCAGATGTAAAAACATAATTTTTCTCAGCAATGCAGGTACATATGAACATGGGACCAACACAGATGCTTTCAGCTGTAAAACGCACATTTAACAGGTCAGCCAGTTTCAAATCTGCTGACAGATGCCCTTTAACAACCGGAATACCCCTTTAACCTACTATTTAAACCATGTGGCACGGAAAAATAAGAAAACAAACGCTCTCTTTCTTATACCTTTCAACATTTTCACAGCTACAGTTAAGGCTTTGTTGGGCTTATCCTTATCTATACCAATAGCTTCAGCCATGACAACTTGACCAAAGCATCCTTCACCCAATGGTTTTCCCAGAGTCAACCTAGGACAAATAAAAAAATAAAAAAAATATGTAAAAAAAAATTTGACTTGATTAGTTATTTTCTTGCTCCTGAAGACCCACAACCAAAATGTTAACTCACCTAGATCTGGACAATTCCCATTTAGGGTCAGTCGGCAACCCAAGTTCAGAAACATTGGCCAACATTGTGCCGTCAGTGGAGGACAAATGGGTAATTCTCACCAGTGGGGTGTTGGAATTCATGGAAGAGTTGGACTCCAGAGACACCTGCTTAAATAAAGGAAATAAAAAAAAAAGTGTATTATTGCCCACTGTTGGGCTTCTAAAAAGAAAAAAAAAAAAGGAAAAAGGATAAGGAGGAAGATAGAAATATGAAGATATTTTATGTGGTCTCTGACGGGCAGGAAAGGGTTTGGGTTTCTCTATTTTTCAAGCATTTCATTGCCATCAAAATGTAAATTGGATAAACTCATCACCATTTTTTTCTCTGGCTGGGAATACATTTAAATGTCATTACTATCATTATAATGAGCACCACAGCATGTTCGGGGAATTGCACACCTCCAAGGTTACAGGGAAGGCAACAAACACATTGCAACATATGCTCTCCAGCTCTGATCTGGGATGGGTGGAGGGTATCTGAGTTTAGAAGACATTACATTGCCCTTTCATCTCATTCGGTGTATGGGCAAAAGATCAAAATCCTTCACAAATACATGCAGTTCAGCATCATGCACCCGTAAAGTGGAGAAAGAAGACAGACATGTTAAAAATACCACATGAAAGAAAGTACGGAGGACGCAACGACTGAAGCGCTGGAGGGAAATGGGATACATTACAGAAAATAGAATATACAAATTCTATTGCTTGGTTGAAATACGATAGGGGAGATTTATCAAAAGTGGTGTAAAGGAAATCTAACTTAGTTGCCCATAGAAAACAATGGGGATCCCACCTTTCATTTTTCAGTGCTCCTTTAGGAATTGAATGGTTGAAGCTGATTAGTTGTTATGGGCAACTAAGCCAGTTTTGCTTTACACCACTTTTGATAAATCGCTCATTATTGAAAGGAAACCTCATATGTTAAAAGAGAGCCCTGACAGAGCTGATTAGAGCCCTCCTGGCATTGAGCTATTACTGTACAAGGAACTTTAAAAGGAAGCCATAAAGGAAACCCTTCAAAATACGTGGACCTTATCAGAGTAACTTGCACTTGGCAAATGTTTGACTATGTCAGACCTTTAGTCCATTCTGAAGACCCACAGGGTCCCCTACATGTTAACATGAACATTGGCCTCAGTGCTTGAGTGTGGATATTAGGCATGTATCTTTCATTGCTCTTAGTAGAGGTGGTTTATGACTAAAAAGGTGCCATCTGTATCCCTGCTAGAGTGATTTTTTTAAGCTAGCTTTAAATCTATGTACGGTTCTGATTTAGGATTCATATAATGATCAACCTCAGAACTTGGCCATCGGCCTCATGCACGTGACCGTATGTATTTTGAAGCCCACAAAACTTGGATCCGCAAAATGAAGATGACATCCGTGTTGCATTGATTTTTTTATGTAGACCTATTAACTTCAATGGGTCAGTGCGCCAGTAATTTTTCGGTCAAGAACAGGACATGTTCTATCTTCTGCTTTCCACAAAAAGATAAAACATACCCTATTCTTGGCCAAAAGATGGTCACCTATTGAAGCAAAAAAGGCAACATTTTGCGGTTGTGTGCAGGAGGCAATAAAGAGATAACCCGTAAGAATGAATAAATGTAATGCTTCTCTTTTCTATAAGGAAAATAAATATGAAGGGGTACAAGCATGGGCAAAGTCTTCATCATCTGCCGGTGCCAGTGAAGCATCACTTTTGGTCATGGGATGTACATTAAGTATGGAAACCAATAGATGCTAGTAGGCAACCGGGTTTGGAGACAACTGCAGAGTCTGCTTGTACAGATCATAAAATTACATCTATATTATTAGGTTGTAGAAATGAAGCAAAGTGCAGGAAATTGTGTTAAGAAAGGTCATACCATGCTTGCAATTACACATGCAGAAACCATAGAATTCAAGACTAGAGTCATATGTCTAGAACCATATTTATAGACCACCAAGCTTGAGCACTTGGTAAGACATGACAAAGAATAGGTTAGATTGTAGAATCTTTAGTGAACACTAGTTTGCAAAGCATCCAACATAAGGTAAGACAACGATTTCACCCAAACCTAACAGTTCACCTACAGAAGGAGGATGAGTTACTCATCCACAATGTTGGTCTTTATTTCATGGATGGGTTTCACTCAAGGACAAGGTCATACAAGGTCTTAATCTTTGGAGGCAATGTTGATCATGTTGCCATTAAAAATCTATAATTATTGTAAGAGACATTTCATAACTGGAGGTGGAAGACTGTGTGGTCACCAAATCTACAAGTGCACCACCACTGGTTAGAAACCAGACTAAATGAAACGTATAGTACAACCCAGAAGAAGTATACAGGGTATGAAATGTGAGAAGAAAGAGGGAAGAACATCAATAGTAATCTTGTATCTACTTTCTGTTACCTGTCGTTTCAGTGGAAATTTTGAGACCTTTTGCACTGTTGGAGTGTTCATTGCTTTCTTGGAAGTGTTCTTCATCCGGTAGGTGACTATGATGATAATGACCACCAAGAAGAACACAATGGTTGCAGTCACCACAATTAGGACACTGACAGAGTTGGAGGTAGTGGCTTCTACTTTGACAACTGGTTCTATTGGGGTGAAAAAAATAATAATTTTAAACCTTAAAAGAGTCAGAAAGAAGAGGTGGCTAGATGAGTCTACAAAATTAAATATCCATTGCAAAATACTCAGCTGGCTGTAGGTGAAGTAGCACAGTTTAATAACTTTGTCTAAGATGTGAACTGTTTGGTTAGGGCTGTATTACACCAACAGATTATCTGACAGATTTTTTTGACCAATAATTGGTCAGATGGCCTATTACACACACAGATCTTTTATTATATACATCAACTATTGGTCTGATTGGACAGATATTGGTCAGATAATCTGTTGGTGTAATACAGGCCATAGGGTAGGTTAAAAGCATATTAAGACGACAAGCCGATTGATGAAAAGTCTGAGGTGATCAGTAAGCTCCCTGTCCCCTCAACTGTTTATCATGGCACTACAGTGTGAAAATCATTGTGGCTATATCTGGTACTGAAGATCAGTCCTATTAACTTGAATGGATCTGAGCTGCAGTACCAGACATATCCAAAACCATACACGCATGGCATTGTGCTAGGGTAAAAAAATAAGTGGACAACGTGCTTGCCGAAGAGCATTGCAGCTTCTTCACTTATCTAATGGGCCGGGAAACCAGAACACCACTGATAGACCCTGAAGGGTAGGTCATCAATCCCAGAAAAAAAATCCCTGTTAAAAGGGGTTTTCCGGGTTCAGAGCTGAACCCGGACAAACCTCTATTTTCACCCAGACAGCCCCCCTGACATGAGCATCGGAGCAGTTCATCCTCCGATGCTCTCGTTTGCGCTGCGCTAAATCGCGCTCCTGCAAGGGACCTGGTACGTTACAGAGTCTAAGAAAAGTTCACTTCTGGCGAAGAATTTACTTGGAAAAGGTAGGACATGGACGTATGTTTTATGTTTGTCTGTCTTGTACTAATGTAACAAAGTACTCCATCCCGGACAACCCCTTTAATCACCATACGAGCATAACAGTTAACAATAAATATGGGCCTATTATAGTTACAGAACAATACAATTACATGTAATTCATTGTAAATAAGTCTAGAATCAGTGAAATGAGAACAGAAGCATGCTGTAGCATTTGTGACACAGAAGCAAAGGGTAATGGGACCCAACACCATGGTTTACAGATCAGACAAAGAAGTAATTTGACATACTTACATTATGATGATCATGAAAGATATATGTACAGAAATGCCAAACTAAAAGTTACAAAGTAGGCCGTGTTAAAAGACCAAATCACTTGGGGTTGCTTATAGAAAAATTATAAAAACTTTCCATGGGTAGCACTATAAAAGGATTTAAATTTGATTAGTTTTACCCATGAACCAATGCGATATGCAGCTAATATTTCATCTACAGGTCATATGGCTTTCACCATAAGGGTAAAATGCTTAACTGCACAAATAAAAACTAAACTGGTGAAACCTTGTTTGGCATTTCTTGGGCACATGAAAAGAATTACTGAAAAGATGCGAGAGGGAATACCTGGTAAAACGGTCAGCCAAGCAGTGTGATGTGAATAGCCAATAGAATTCCCAGCCAGACAGGTATACTCCCCAGCATCCTCAAAAGACACATTGCGTAAAACGAGAACCTCAATATCCTTATCCGAGGAGTATACACCCGTAGGCTAAAAAATAAAAGAATGGGAAGAAATAAACTAAAAACAGGACACACAGAGGAAACAGAAGGAAAAAAATAACACCAATGAAAACGAATGCAAAGAAGCCAGAATCCCAGCATGGAGCTAAAAATTGAAAGAGCAACCAGAAGTAGCTTATCACCTGTAGGAGAAAAAAAAAAAAAGATACCAGAACCCTTCACCAGGCCTTCTAAGATCTGTCCCACCAATGTAGCATGCAAGTGAATGAGATCTGAAAAATGGACCCACAACACTACACAAGCAATGGTCCTTCTATATGGGGCAAAACCTAAAAACCTCAGAAATTTGAGGTTTATTAGTACTAGTAAGGGGGTTTAGAATTCATGACCATAGGGGTGGTTAATTAGGTCCATCTTCCTGATATTAGAAAACATATTTTCCAGGAAGAATGATGAAGGACAAGGATGAAGACAACCATTTTGGAAAATGGGACCAAAATGGTTTCTGTTGGTTTTGTATAAATATTTTATTTTGGCAGTTCATGAGCCAGTGTCCTGGTAAAGTACAACTGACTTCAGTTATCTTTTTGATTGAAAGACAATTGGTAGGTTGGACCTTTGAGTACATAGGTTTTGCCTACCAAATGGCTACCTTTATGGTGGCAGACCTTTCTATTTCAGTTTAGAAGGTGCACAAGTTACAATCTGCATGACTTGATTCGACCTCGCAATGTGGGTTGTGGGTTTCTCTTTCATTGACATCTCTTGCACCAATGGTGGCAGAAACACCAAATCTACAAGCAACCAAAGACCCAAGAATATTCAGGATATTTTCTTTTTAGCTTGAGAACTCATTCAAAACCTTGAGTCTATGGTTTTACCTGCTGTTGGATCGTAAATGTTGAGCCAAAATGCAGCTTCGGCTATGCCGATGAAGTTGTTGGCTCTACATATATATTCTCCTTCATCTTTTGATGTCACATTGTATAGAATTAAGACATCATCAGCTTCTGAATTATTGCTTATCCATGTCTGGAGGAACAGCAAACACTCAAACTTCAGAATATGGCTTCAAAATTTGCTCAATCATCAAGAAAGAAATAAGGTAATGTTGGACTGCATCCCGGCAAATGGCTTACTCATATTTAGCAAAAACATATTTTACTCTTAGTAGTTGTTAAGCAAAAATGTTGGGATAGGTGATAAATTTGAGGTCATTAAGGTCTGACTGCTGGAGCCCCCCTTGATCAGTAAAATGGAAGACTAGTCAAAAACATCCACGGTGAGGAGTTGTTGTATACATAAAACTGTAAGGGTGGTATGGTCTATAACATTCAGCACAAACGTGCTGATGGGAAGATCGGTGGGAGCTTCAGCAGACTACCATGATATATTTATCACCTAATTTTTTGTATATTTATATTGTCTTTGAGGATGAAAACAAAGCTTAAAATATAACTATATATAACATATTTCATAAGGAAAATAAAACTTCAGGGGCAAAATATTCCTCATTAAAGTGTCACCAACCATGAACCAATTTTTATCTACCTGCTTGCTATGTCAATTTAAAGGAATTATTCAGGTTTTGTCAAAGTCTACCCTGCCTCAGAAAATGCTGCACTACTGCTGATCTGAAATTGCAGCTCAGTCGCAACATATGAGACTCAACCCATGGAAACGGCAATCCTTTTTTCTACTTGAAGGATAGGCCTTTGATATCAGATCAGTGGGGTTTGACTCTTGGCACCCTCGCCAATCAACTAATCAGCCCCTTCAAACAACTGATCAGCAGGGGTTCCGAGAGTTGGAACCCTCACCAATATGATATGATATTGGTGGGCTATCCTAAGGATAGCCCATCAATTGTGAAAATCAACTGGAAAATCCCCTTAAGAAACTCATCCTATGTTCTTCCTAAACCTGCCCAATGATTCTGTCACAATTTTTTACTACATTCTTTTCAGTTACCACTAAACATAGATTTTTTTGTAGACATTTACATCTCCATGTAGTTGGTTTTACTGAAATGTAATCTGAGTGTGGGACGTATTAACATGTATAAAAAAAAAAAAAATTTCAGGATTGAAAAGCTCTGTTCACACCTGCATTCGTCTAATGTATCTTTTTGAAAATTAAAAAAGAAAGAACTAAACGCTAAAAAATAAGAGGTTAAAATACTTCTATTTAGACAAGTAATGACAAACTGTGTTCAGGAGACTAAGGCAAAAGTCATTATTCCAGAATGAGTAAGTTACCACACAGAATTAACATAATACCACGGTTGAGTGAGATGAGAAGCTACATTTATCTTCCCACCCCAACTGACATGACAGTCAATGACTCAGTTATTGTTTTGGAACAAAATAGCTAATCTTGAATGATTTTTCAGGTTAGTCACTTTAATCTGGTAGATGCTTGTGAAAGACATCTTATTCACCCCAGAAAGAACCACAATTGCTCTTGACCGAGCCTAGCACAATAGACTGAACGTGTTAAAAATAAAAATAAATAGACTTTATCAAGTACATGTTTTAGCATCCAATGGATTGTTGACCATTGATGATTGGTCCCCATAATCAGTGTAATAGGGCCCCTAATATAAAATAAAACCACATGATTCCAGAGCAAGAAAACACCACTTTGGAAGTATAATGACCAAACAACAATTGGTGTGACCATGGGTGATAGGTGAGGGTTCCACCTATCCAGAGTTAAGAGTTCCCCCAACACATTTTAGCACAGACTAAATTAGTAGATGGCCGAATAGGTTTCTGGCTCTCCTTATTATGGTCCATAGAAGATACCAATGCCACTAGGCCTATGGATATCTAATAGGATTCCGTAAAGGAAACACTAGGAACTAGCAAGTAAAGTTTAATCTGTTTTATACATCCCCCAACTCCAGAGATCTAGATATGGTAATGGCACTCATACATATTAATTACTTAGAGTACTCCTTCAGAAAAAGAACTGGCATAGTCTATTTCATGGCCATCAGGGTAGACTATTTTACACAATGGTATTTTACTGATTATGGACAAGAGTACTGTGTCCACCAAATAACTCATTGACTACCCCCAAGAATGAGTCACAGGTCTGCAAAATAGTCTTCTGTACAAGTTCTTCCCCAGCTTTTCAGAAGAACATGAAGACTTCTAATTTATATAAAGCATCTTGACTCTAACACGGAAAATCAATGTGTTCCAAAGCTTACCTTCAAAATTGAGACATAAGGATCTCCATCCTGTCCATATTTACTCCCATTAATTTCCACATGTTTTAGCCACTGTATGTGAGGCTGAGCATCACTGTACACCTTGCAGTGAAATTCCACATCGCTCCCTACTACAACTGTCTTGTTGGCAGGTAACCCTGCCTGGAGTATGGGTCGGTGAGAAGATCGCTCTAAAAAAAAAAAAAAAAATATTCAGCATTCAAGTAATCATTGTATAAAAACACCAAAAGAAGCAACAGTACAATAAAACACAGTTTACTTACTTCATGTAAAAGAAAAAAAAAAAACACAAAACAAGATTTGTAGTTAGGCCAATACTTTTGGCAGGTTTCTTTACCTTTCATTGGACCTACATGAAAGCCTCTTGTCAATGTTATTATATGTGAGAGTTGGAGACCTTCAAAACCTGGTTCTTCAGAGGAGACATTGTGGCTTGTACAAACATCAGAACTGGTGTGCTGGTCCAAGTCAGCTTCTAACAACTTACTTATACCCTGCTAGTCTGGTACTGCTATTGGATATCTATTATATAGTTGCCAAAAACACAATTTCCTTTTCCAGCCTTTACAGAAAGTACATAAACAGCACAACAAACAAACTGGGTATTGTATGGTCATACACATATACAGAAGTTCTTCAGTGAGAAGAGTGTCAAACAAAGACTTCTTAGTAAGGCCCATGCATATGTATGATGAGTTCACAGAAGAAAACCTTATTATGAATAACAGTATACATCTAAGAGCAGTCTTTTTGGAATTCTTGAGTTTCTGCACCTACCTAGCACATCCAACTGAAAGGTCTGTCGAATGGTTCCAAACTTATTCTCCACCACACAAGTGTAGTTGCCTTTATCAGATGGAACCACACTCTCCATGACCAAGCTCCACTGCTGGTGACGAAGCTTTAAAGAAATGAAATAAGAAGAGAAAGGTCATCAAAACAGTAGTAAACCGATTGAATCTAAGGTCCATACATATTGTGATGGTCAATGTGGCCATAGACATTAGATTTTTGGTTGTTGTCAGGGCTGAAAGACGTTGGCTGGCAGCTACTGAACATCTATGGCCATCTTTACGTGTCGAGGGATTTGGGGTACATGAAGACCAGTTCTGGTCTTAACATTTGTTTTTGTTTGTTATGGCTAGTTGTACATATATTTAAGGTGGAAGACTGATTAGGATATATGGACACATTTGATGGGATCTTACCAGCAACTTAAAGGTATAATGATCAGAATTCACCAACACTGGTGGAACCTTTTTGAAAAATAGTTCATGCCAACTTTAATTCTGGCATTCAAGATGAGCAACCTCCCACATATGTGTATGAGTATTTTACTATATATTTTATGGTATTTTTGACCACTTCTACACTTTGATGGCCAGGTCAGCAACAATCGTAAATTTCACTCTGCCCTGTCACTGAAAAAAGTCTAAATCAAGTCCTCACCAGCATAGAAGTCACAAAACTCTCTATTTTTTTTTTGTCAGTATATAGCTGGAAATCTCCAGAGTTTATTTCTCTCTGTCTCCCGTCTCCCCATGGAGACATGCTTTGGCACATTTTGGATCTGGGGCTGAGTAAAGGCTACACACAGGAGCCTGGGAAGAGATAATCCACCAGTTTTTTCAGGGTCATTTAGTGAACATAGACTTACCATAACAGAGATTCCAGGGAGGATTTAAATATTAAAGCTCTTTGTGAAATCTCGGATATAAAGTCATGAGAAATTCTTGCATGAGGTGATCACATTCGAGAGGTGGGTGTTCATTTACTTTGGCTACAGTTTATTTTTATATTCAGAAATGTAAAAAGCTGAATTGTAATAGTAATATAATATATATTTATTACGTCATCCCTTACCTGACTGAAGGAGCCATAATTTTATCCTTATCCTACACTGGCAATAGGGATGAGGCCATCACCTAGTTGGAGCAAACAGTCTGTTGATTCTAGCTGTAATGCCATTCCTTACCATGGTGTCTAATGTTGCTATGAGATGGCTCAAGGCCATCATTAGAAATATCTGGGCCACTTTTGGAAAATGGGGGGGTCCCAGAACTCTCTATTATGTCCATCAATATTCATCCTCTAACTTATTGTTTGCATGTGCCTAAGGAAGGCTATTCAGTAGCTCCATGGAGGAAGGAGATTGGAAAGCAAATTGGGGTCTAAGCATCCACACAAGTGAAATTAGGGGCCCCATGTGGGAACCAGGTTTGCCCATTGTTACCCATTAAATAAGGCCGGCTTGTTAGATTTTGACAAATATTAATTACAGAGAATTTAATGGAAATTTTCCAGTAACATGTAGTATATACTCATAAGACACACTAGTCAAGAACATTCAACCTTTTAACAAGTTCTGTTTGATGGAGACGTGTTTATGTGTGAATGGATAGGGCTCAAGTTCTCAGATTTCAGACTATTCTCCCCAAAATACAGATTGTATCAGGCAGGGGGCTTGTGTCTGGAGCCTGTCACCATGCTGCTGGTGAAGCAGTTTGACTGGCGTCCCGAATATTCAGACTGTGGGGGTCAGAGGCTGAAAGGGCTGCATTCTTTCCTGCTGCACACACACACACATTTGTCTATCATAAAGGAAGACCCTGCTGTTCAATATTGTAGGAAAAATACCTGCATAGTCTTTGCTATTGATCTTCCCATGCATTTAAAGGGCTAGTCCAGACATAATTGCAATGAACACTAATAATGCTGCTTAAATCCCCAAGATAAATAATATAAAAAAAGTATTAAAAAAAGTCATAAAAGGGTTGGCTAAATGTCTTTTTATTCTAATGGTCTCTGCCTTTGGAAAGATATCCGATTTCATACAATGTTTGCTTTCCTTCTGGTGTCACTGTCGCCCTCTGCTGGGCAACATACTTTTAAAGAACCAAAGTAAGAACTCCTCTTAGCCCATTTTGCTGTTCAGAAAATGTTGTGTGACCTTTTTAAGCTAACTATAGACAACTCAAGTTAAATATCTATACTCCACTAACTTTTCCTATGATAAAAATATGATTGGAGATGTCGATTATGATGAAGATAGTATTGACTAGGGCGTTTATTAGCCAATGTTAAATTTACTTTGCAAACTTGTCAAGGCCTTGACACCGATATCACTATTTAAGGTTTCACTTACCCCATTAGGACAGAAGTTAACAGAATGGGTCGGGTCCCTCAACCAGAACCTCCATCAAATAATCAGAATAGAGAATGGCTAAAAAAAGAACATCTCTTGCTTTAAAAAAGTGCAATGTAATACTATATTCCTCCTGTGGGGGTGCTGCAGGGAACTGAACACTTTTTGCCAGATTCCTCCACAGCGTACAGCTGATCGCTGGGGATCACAGGAACATGCTGTGGTCAGATTTATCTTGGGAGGTCTTTCTAACATACAATAAGTTATCCAAAATAGACTGAATATTCACAATTATTAAAGAGGTAAAAAAAAAACCTGATTATATTTGTTATAAAATTGAATCTTTTAGCCCCTTTTATCTTCCATGTCAGACTAGGGAAATTGGCTCTACGGTCCTTCAATGGACATCCAGAAAAATCCATGCCCCCAGTGATCACTACTTTACCCCCGTACCTCCCAAACATTTACAAAAAAATTTACTATGAAAAGTTGCCAGCTTTAGTGATACTCTGAATGGCTGATATCTGAGAATTGGGTAAATTCTAGAGATATTTTGATAAGAACCAATTAGTTGTAATGCATGGTCTAATGATTAGTGACCAGGACCGGCAGATAAGACTAAGACATCGCTAGACTGCTTATCCTCCAGCTCCCTTTCACTTTCTTGGGCTTTGTCACAGGGGGGCTTTGTTTCCACATTCCTTAGGCTTTCAAGAAGCAAACAGAAAACATTTCTATAACCACTGTCACTTATTCCGCCAGTCAGGGCACAGGTCACATGCCTGAGGTCAGACCCTCTGTGGCCATGATGGCTGCCATGCCTATCTCTGACAAAGCAAGAGCGTCTGTGTATAGCAAAGCAGAACTAACAATCCTGGAGGGTGTTTGTAGATAATCTGTCAACTTTAAAAGTAGCTTGACCAGACAAAAGAGACACGTCGCATAAAAAAAAAAAAAAAAAAAATATATATATATATCTAGGGGTGAATAAACTTTTTGTATTTCATTTCATCCTGCGTTGGAGTGCTGCTCTTTTTTGCACATTATATTTCGGGTAAGCTTTATTCCCTTGAGCGTGCACCCGGCCATTTCAAATCTTGATCGGTGCTGCCTCCCATTTTGTAATATATTATATATATATATATATATATATATATATATATATATATATATATATATATATATATATATATATATATATATTCACCAAATGAAGAGGCAGCACTTCCAGTTATTGATGATAGGGTGACGACCCCAAACTTTATTCCCAGCAACGTTTCGGCCTTCTCACTGAGGCGAGTGAGAAGGCCGAAACGTTGCTGGGAATAAAGTTTGGGGTCGTCACCCTATCATCAATAACTGGAAGTGCTGCCTCTTCATTTGGTGAATATATATTGTGGAGGAGAAGCCAGCCTCTCTGAGGAATCTTGCACCCAGTGCACAACATCTGACTGTGCTGCTGCACTATTTGCGAATAAATATATATATATATATATATATATATATATATATATATATAATTCGGACAGCACTCCAAGTAGAAAACAAAATGTATTCACCCATGTGGCAAAAAAGAAGCAACGTTTCGGCTCAGCAATAGAGCCTTTCTCAGGCTTGAGAGATGCTCTATTGCTGAGCCGAAACGTTGCTTCTTTTTTGCCACATGGGTGAATACATTTTGCTTTCTACTTGGAGTGCTGTCCGAATTTCCTCTTTTATATTTGGGCTTTGTACATATGCCCGGTTACGCGTTTCAGACCACTAACAAATATCAGTCCTTCCTCATGAACAAAAAAATAAACAAATAAAAAAACTACAAAGTAAAAAAAATTCAATTTGAAGAAATTGACACAATATTTTATTAGATTTTTTTTTTTTATGTTCGTGAATAGACAAATATGGAAGTTATATAAGGAAGAAAAATTGTTTGGGGCAAAATGTCCCTCATAGGACACAGTTGTAAAACAAAAAAAATAAAATATAAAATGGATGCTTACTTACAGAAACAGCGCCACACCTGTCCACGAGTTGTATCTAGTTTTGCACTTACGAGCTGCAATACCACAAACAACCTGTGAAGATGTATGTCGCTGTTTTGGGGATAAAGCAGCTGTGTTTTCCTATTCCTGTCCAACGAATACTTCAGGGAACATTCTTTCAATATTCAGGAAGTCAACAAAGGGCTGGTATAGTATAACCCATTTTTATTTTTATTTGCATAGGCAATTTTAACGTTATAGTTTTTTTATTTTTATTCTTTCCTGCTTCTTTTGTAGTAATGCATTTCTAAGCTCTGCTTAATGTGTACACAAAGGATTACGTGGAGTCTTCTGGCACAGGATACAGTGTAGCTACTTTCGTTATCACGTGTGTCATGCGGCCAGACTTTGACCTGAACATTCCAGGTTGGCCAGTTTTCCCATCTACAGTCACCTAACGAGGGAGCATGTGAATACATTTTTGGCATTGCACAAAAACCTAGCAGTTTAAGTCTGAATAAAGTGTGCACTTGATTTGACCAGAATGCACAGCTAAAAGGAAAACTACATCAAAAAAACATCTGCGCCAGTGTATATTACCTAAACAAAAAAGTACAAAAATATTATCAACTGTTAGGTTACTTTCACACTGGCGTTTTATATTATCTTTAACATATTTTTAACATTGCCAAAACGGTTCCATCATTAACTCTATTGAAAGTTAATGCGGGAACGGATCCGTTTTCTATTGTGGCAGATTGTGTCAGAGAAAACGGATTCGTCCCCATTGACTTGCATTGGGGTCATGACGGATCAGTTTTGCTCTGCATCCCACGGACGGAAAGGAAAATGCAACATGTTGCGGTTTGCTCTCCGGTCTGGTAATGCAACTAAACGGAACGGAATGCATTTTGGAGCATTCCGTTCTGTTCAGTTTTGTCCCCATTGACGATAAATGGGGACAAAACTGAAGCGTTTTTTTCCGATATTGAGCCCTTATGATGAACTCAATACCAGAAACTTTAATGCTAATGTGAAAATACCCGTAGCTGGCTATACAGATTACATCAATGTCTGACGAACCCGCTTATTTCTGCAGGATCGGTCAACCATCTCATGTGGAGGCCTTCCAACTCAGCAGATGTAGAGGGGGAGATGGGTCGGGCAGTTGGATTTCGTCTTGACCAATTCTTTTTTTTTCCTTTTCTTGTCTGCATCTACCCATTCAGAACGCTCCGTGTGGGGGTAAGGAGAGATGGCAGTTGGCCAACTGCCTGTTCAGCCGACTACTATCTAAAAGGTACAGTCAGCTTTAGACCCCAGTGGGCTTTTATCCAGCTATGGGATACACTGTCCACTAGACTTCAATCAGAACGTGGGTAGCTATTAGCAATATTTATCTGGTGCCGGGAGACACAAAAGGCCCTTATTTATCTGGCGTAAAATGATGATAAAATGTGTTGGGGACAATGGCCGTCTTCATCATGGACGATAAAACTGGCGACTTTTTAGGCTTAAGGTGGGAATTAAATCTCCCCCAAATTGTTTTGGCTCTTCTATGAATATGGTCTCACCTACACCAATGTCTTGCCATTCACATAAAGGTTTAAGACTAACCTAAAAGATTAATGTTCAAATATATTCAGTCAATGACCTTATAATGTTGCCATAAAGAGCCCAAAAGTGTTCTACGACTGATTGGTTTTGGCAAAAAAGGAATTTGGGGCAAATGACCCTTCCAATGGGACCAAATGGGCATCCAATGCCTACCGAAAAATGAGGTGCTTGCTTAATTATTATCAAAGTCATGTCTCAAAGGCCTGTTTGAAAGGGTGAACATTAACTTATAGGATAGCTACCTTACATCTGGTGGTATTAGAAGTAGAGCTTGCTAAGAGTGCAGCCTACAAAATTTCTCACGCTCATAAGGTGATCTCCATAAGGAGGTATAGTACCCCCCCATATATTGAAAAATTGGGCTTTTTTGTTCGAAGGCATTAATCAAAATGTTACTTAATAGTTTCCTCAGGTGGGAGAAGTGGGGTTATCTCTGAGCACTATTCAAAAACAGACCACGAATAGCAGAAATTTTTGAAAACCATTCTTCTACATAAGACATTCATAGCCCATTACAAGATCCAATGTCTCATAAGAAACTAAGGAAGCCACCTGGAAGCAGACACCATGCTGACACCGAAGCACGAGCAATGTATTTGCATATTGCAAATGTTGACACGTTATTCAACATGCAAATCAAGAAAATGAGAAAATTATAGCGGTTAGCAGCAATCTGTACACATAAATTTACCTTGATTCCTCCTATGCGATGTTCCCCTCTGAATTCTTTACCATTTTTCAGCCAGTAGATAGTAGGTTGGGGTTTACCAGCGGCGGCGCATCTAAATCGGACAGTACTAGCAGCTGGAACTGCGAAAAGAGTCTTCTCCATTTTTTCCGGTTGGGTCCAGGACGGAGGTTCTAGATTACAAAAAAAATAAAAATTATATTGGATAATTTCATATTTTACTTTTATGTAATTTCAATCCTTATTTAAACAGATTTTTAGTTTTAACATTTTCAGTAATCGGGAGGGGGGGGGGGGGGGTTGGGGGAAGGCCTACTGGGATATTCTTGTAGGTAAAAGGGTTGTAAAGCATTAGAAAAATGTCACTGCTTTCATCCTAAGTGCTACACCAGTCCACATGTTGCATGTGGTATTGTAGCCCAGCCTCGTTCACTTCAACGAGGTGCAAAAACATATGCAACCTGTGGATGGATGTGGCACTGTTTGCACGTTTTTTTCTAATCTTGTTTCCATAAGTGCTATAGAATGGATAGCGCTACATATACGTAGTCACCTCTATAATGAATCTCCTTTGGGATTCGGAGTCTTGTGCCTGACTCACCCGATGGGGATGGGGTTATGTGTGGTTATGCTGATGGGATCGGTGCCTTTAATATACATTACAGATGACTAAATAATGCTGAACTACTGACGTAATGTTGCCCGTTAAACAGACCCTCAAAAGTGGCTTAAAAATATCTTGGCCAAAAATAGAGACAGGCACCTTAGGGGGACATTTAAAGGGCCTACCCAAGTATAACACAGACATTCCCAGAATGGGTGACCAGTGGTGGTACTTACCTGGTCCCCAACACTGGGTCCGGTCTCTGTTCCTCCCGAGCCAAGTCTTCCTCTCTACAGTGCTGAAATCAACATCCGTTGATAGAGGGCAGCGCGTGACTGCTGCGGCCACATGCAACAGCAGTGACCTTCTCCCCTTGCATCACATGACACAAAGGGAGCAGGTCACAGCTGTGGCCTGTGAGAAGAGGAAGAGCCAGCCCGGGAGCGACAGAGACTAAACCATGCGGCGGTGACCAGGTAAGTATGATCACCACCAAGGGTCGGCCACTCTGGGAGGTCTGTGTTAGTATCGGAGTCACAATACAGATTAAAAAATAAATAAAAAAATAGCTCATTGAAGTGGTGACATAGTTAAGTCCAAAGTTGCACTCTACCAAAAGCAAGAGAGAAAAAAAGACAAAAAACAAAACAAAATAATGAACGCAAGAGAAAGAAAAAAAAATAATTTACAGCGCATTTATGGAATAAAGCCAAATGTAGGTCAACGGTACAAATATTGACCTTCCTGCATAATCTCATGTACGGTATGTATACACTTGGACTACAGCACAGAAGTGACACAACCCATTCAGCTTATCATTCCTCCTTATTTGCAGTGCTGCACTGACAAAGTCGACGCCTAAGGACAATATTGGCACAAGGCAGCTCAATTTTCAGATCGATAGCACGCACAACAATAAATATTGGAGTTTCGCAAGAACAATACGCAATGTTGACCTAAACCTACGGCACCGTCATCCACGTACATCCAAACGTACAGCCAAGTGGGGGGCAGAGAACCTGAGCGTACTGCAAGTCAGTGGTCAAAGTTCCTTAGGACCACCATACTTGTACAGAAGGTTTGTCAATAAAACCCCACAAAAATGGAAGCAACTGATGGCCACCATACTGGATCCAGATGGGTCTGTCTCCTGCTGGATTTTTAGGACACACAAAAATATTCTTTGGTACTCTGCCAAGCCAGTGCAACTCAGAGTATAGGCTGGTGGCTGAAGGGTAGCCGAAAATCACCTGTCTACTAATGGTAACAGTAGTTATACATTGATACGGGAGAGGTGGAGGTGAAAATGTCAATCTACAGCTATGGATTTCATTAATCTGTCTTGTACATGTAGTGGCAGCCATATTGGATGTCAACTACTTTCCCTAAAACAGACAGAACTAATCAACTTGACAGAGTGGCCATTGTGCCCATGCAGCCAGCAGTATAAACAATTTCATTAAAGGGGTTTTCTAGGACATTTATTTTATGGCTGGCTATCCGATCAACTTTTCTCTAGTAGCGCTGTAGATCCGTCTATTGTGTAGTTCCTAATCTACCACAGAACTGCTGACTGGCTGGGAGGTAGGGTGTCTTATCCCTACCTAGCAGATATTGATGGCTTAGCCTTAGATCATCAATATCAAACTACTCGAAAACTCCTTTAAAGGAGTTGTTTCACTGGGAACTTTGGTGGCATATTTGTAGAATGGAGCGTCCAACGTTCGGTTGAGTGGACCGTGCATGCACGGTCATTCTGTTCTGTGGGATCGTTGAAGATAGCCAAGCCGAAATGAATCGACAGCCCATCGCACAAGCGTGGCCACGGTTCCATTCACTTCTATGGCACTGTCAGAAATAGCTGAGCTAACTTTGGGTGTCCCGTTCTAGAGATAAGTGGAACCCACACCTATCTGACATTGGTGGCATATCCTAGAGATATGCCACCAATGTTCCACGTGAGATAGCCCCTTTAAATGGTTTTGTGAGCACTTTTATATGGATGATCTAAGCCACCAATATCTGCTTGGGGGGAGGTCAGACTCTCTACATCGTTCTCTTGGGAATTTTATTCTACAGATAGGTGTGGGTCCCACCTCCACCAATGTTCCAGGTGAGACAACCCCTTTCAGAGTCAGACATAGGTTTCCAAGCAAATACAGCATAGACTGGAAGAGAAAGTGTATCTTCTCAATGTTTATGCTTATAAAAAAGTGAAATAAACTGGTCATGTTCAGAAAATGTATGCCCCTCCCAGCTAAATTTGTTGTTTGCATTCTGGAGAGGAGCAGTTTCCATGAGCCCTAACTGTAATAACATAATACTTGCTATAATAATACCATGCATGGTTCACGTACAGGTAACAATACGCCTGGCAGTGGTTAAAAGAGGGTGAGGCTTAGTTGATAGCAACAGCATCAATGAATTTAAACAGGAGAAATTTAGTCCAAATCCCGAGTATAGTCAACCTGGGCAAGCTGCCATGTTCCCTATTGCTTCAGAAGCCAAGAAGAAGAAGGAGCATTGAGAACTCTATAGCAGAAGTGGCCCCAGAGAACTCCAAAATCGAAATATCTGGAGGAGTGGACATCCAACATTTTCACTCCGTAAGCTCAAGGGGGGATGAATACTTAAGCAACAATTCTGTGGGACAAAGCGGTCCTTGGAAAGGACCAAGATGACCATTCGACTATAATCAATCATTAGTCCATAATTTTTTTTATGCTAATTTGAAACAGATCGGACGCAGGAACGGTAGTCAGTGATGACATCACTGTTTCCACTCAATACAAATATACACAATAAAAAAATTATAATTTCAGCATATTTGTAACAGCAAAGCCCCCGTTGCTCCTAGAGGCCCATTTGCATATATTAAAACATCATTTTTCTCAGCAATGTGGGCACATATGAACATGGGACCAACACAGATGCCTTCAGCTGCCAAATGCAACAGGTCAGCCAGTTTCATAGGTACAGATCTGCTGACAAATGGTCTTTAAGCAAACTTTAGAATATATATATATATATATATATATAAAAATAAAAAGTATACCAAAAAAAGGAACAAAAAAAAATTGAATAAAAGTAAATAATGCACAACGAACAAAGTATCCCAAAAAATGACAGCGCACTGCAGTAGCTGAAATGATCAGCCGTTTTCTGGCCACCTTCAAGCTCACATCTATCTGAAAATAAACCCCAATAATGCCAATGGTAACAAGCAGATGCTTTGGCAGAGAAGCTCATTTTTTCCCCCCAGCGATCCAGACAAGCAGCGACAGGCCAAAAGTGGGTCCCTGCTGAACCATTGCTAACTTTTTACAATTTGACTGCTACATTTAGAAAGTAATTGTCTGTCAACGCTAAGGAACGCTGCCAACTCTGTCCACGTGAGACAAACACGGCTCCGCAGAATGACAGTAATGGTTTTTCTTTGTACTTGAATCACACAGACTCAAGTTCCTTAACTTCATCTGCGAAAAAGCTAAAATCACAGACGGCACTGCTGAAAGCAGGTCTGGGATTAGCCTATGGCCCCTGGACACATGTATGGCACTAGGGTCTGCAGAAATGGATTTAAGATCTCGGGAACCAGGCTGTATTTTATGATAGGCAATATTAATAGACCTTTTTTGTATTAATAACAGATTATGTAAAAAGCAAAAAAAGAAAGAAAAATGTAAAAAAATACTGTAGGTAGATTCCAGAAATCTGCTCAGATAAGTGCTCTACTGCTGCAAACTTAGGTAGAACTACCATTCACCAGTCTAGGAAAGCTGGGTAGGAGGAAGCTGCAACTAGCCCAAACTTTGGAGAAAAGGAGGATTAACAACATTTTTTGGTGGCATGACGCTCCTTAATAAAATTCACTTGCCTAAGAAATGCTAATAAATAAAATGGCCACACAGCGCACAGATAAACCTTTGTTGTTTTAGAGCTATTAGAAGCTGTTTGCCAAGGACTTTGGGAAGCGCAGTATAATTACATGTTAAGCCCATCAGAATTTGGCAGAATCCATTACAGTTTTAATGCTTTGGTTGACTAGAATCCCCTAATTAGTGCAGTCATCGGTGAACAGGTGGCTTCCATGAGTTCCAAAAAAATGCAGGGTGCAAGATCTGCTGAGGTCAATGCCACCTGAAATCAACCACCTGAAAAAAGTGAACCCATGGCTTCTGATATTAACAGACTTTTTGGAAAGTGAAGCTTCTCTGATGTGGGACATGTTTGTACAATTTCAAAAACCTACATGTTTTGAGGCCATCATTGTTCTTGTCTTTTAAAGCTTGCCAGAGACACAAAAAACACTGGAGCATATTTCAGCTGTTTAGTCAACTACAAAGTTAAACTCTTAAAGAAACACCGGTCATGAAAAATATTATACATTTTTCAAACCAGCACCTGGATAGGAATACTTTTGAAATTGCATTTAATTAACAATTTAGTATAGCCACTAAGCTATTCAATAAAATGTATCTGTATAGTGCCACCTGCTGTTTGTTCTTTTCCTTATTTCCTGTCCACCTCACTTAGGTGGTCGCACATGCTCAGTTTAAATCTTCAACTATCACCAGCCATATCTTCTCTTAGAAGCTGTGGCAGTTACAGGGAAAGAGCTACGGCAGAATGGACACATCCCTGAGCTGCCAGCCTGAAATAAATCTATAAGTAAAATTGGAGCAATGAAAGTAGAGATCTCTGGTACCATGTGATGTATAGGACTGGTTCCAGCTTTGCTAGAAAGAGATAGTCATGTACTATATGATGTCTGACTTCAACTGTTGACTTCTGTAGAAAAACTAGTCTTCTAAGCACCATCAAGAGTGTCCTCTTACGTCTACCACCATCTCAAATGGACTTTCATATTGGACGGATATAGGCCATTCATTTGTTTCAGCTGACAACTGGCTGAAGTTTTTGCACAAACAACCTACTGGATAAAGAAAACAAAATTGTCAAATTGTCAAGCTAAGCTGTTCAAGGACATCCAAACAAAGAACCCTTTAGAAACATAAACAGGACCACTCTTCATTGGATTGAGACCTTGGATTTGATGGAGTTGGGTGGATGAATTATCTACTAATTTTGTACATGTAAGACTTATGTAATGAGGGAGCCTTACAATCAGAACAAAGAAGTCATCTTTCCTTAAAAATCAAAATTCACAATATTACTCGTTACGATCAAATACATGACGCCAATTAACGATTGGTAATTTTAAAGCCATCAATTATGAACACATCTGACCTCGTCATCCAAAAGGTAGATGTATTAATTTAGACTTAGAGACAGCTAGACCTCTCTATAAGCCAGAATAATTTCTTTCCCTAAACAACAGAAAACCACCTTAAAACCTTTTTTGAAAAAAAATTCTAGTAGCATTGGCTACCAGGCTCCTGGGATTTATCCAACCCTGATGAAATCTTTCTTAGAAAACCAATACGTCTTAGAATTTCTAAGAACTTGAAGTGAAATATTCAGAGATGTGTTTCTCTTAATTTTACTGGGAAATAATTTTTTATTTAATCAGCCTAGAAATAATTTAGAGACATATGTCTCATATAGCAGAGTTACTGCACTTAAAAACTCTACATAACAGTTTTCCAAAAAGCAAATCACCACTTAAATCCACATCTCCTCACTGGAAACTACCGTAAGTTTTATAGACTCTTGAAAAAGAGAATACATTTTAATCTGTAATCTGAAACTTCTGAGAAGTTAAGTCTATATCAAGACAGACTGTAACCGATTATTCTGGGCTCCAGTTCAATGTTAAATAAACTTCTTTCCAATACATAGATTTTTTAGAAACAGAGATATCCCTTTAAGAAAGGACAAACTATTACCACAGAAAAAGCTATTATTCACACCCGCTAGAAGAGAGGAGATATTTTTGTCTGCCCTGACATTAAATATATGTTATCAAACACTCGAACTACTGACACACAGTCCTCTGTAATGGAAAATTATTTTTGCAATTCAGCTTTGAAATATATTATAGTGTCTACTCGGAAAAGAAAAATGCTCCACTGATTTAATACAAGTAAATCACATAGAACTAACCAGTAGCAAAATAATTTGTTGGCTCCCCATTTAACCACTTCTTCACTGGATGGTTGTTGCATGGACTGGAGTAAAATTCTGAGTTTCAGAATGGGGGATTTTACAAGGCAGGGCTCGGAAATATTTACAAGATAAGCAGGATTGGACGGGCCAGTACCAGATGATCCTCCAGTGGGCCCGACTCCAACACTGCACTGAAGTTTGAAGGTCCAGAAGAAGGCAACCCAATTTAGAGCTAAATCTGGAGCCACCCTTTTGCCACTAGGGTGCAGTTCTTATGTGATGATCTACAAATAATCTTCCCGATGATTTTCCCTGTGTGCACAATAAAAACTTAAAAAATTACATTACTAGGCCCCACAAATCACAGTCTGAGAATAGGTACTGGGTATGAGCAGATGCCCAGACAACGTTTTAGGGTCATGGTTTTACGGTTTACATCAAGACAATTGGCATGGCGTTAAAAATGTTCTCCTTGTTTGCATAGGTTTCTTCGGGATTCACCAGTTTTCGCTAATAAGTACTAGGGCCAATTAACCTATGTATGGTGGACTTGTGAGACCCGCTACGCAAAGGGACTCCATGCAGTGGAAATATATTTGAATTCTTTTACCTTTACCATTTTTGGAAGTTTTATACACAACTTTTGTCTTTTTTTTCAATGGTACAGACAACAACCGAGGTGAGGAAACCAGGTTGGTATGCAGAGAAGCTTCCTGTGTCATCATTCCAGGTTGTAAAATAAGAGCATCTTCCAGCACAGACATTAACTGCACCTTAACAGAATGTTCAGCACACTTGGCCGTGACCAAACCTGGCAGAAGCTTCCGATTATAAAAACAGACTGTCCCTTCGCCGTCACTAAGAACAAATCCAGCTTCAAGTGCATAGGAATTTTCATATACACTGGTGTCATTCCAAAAACGACAGCACCCAAACAGGCTCAGTATAAGACTATGGCTTCCAAGACCACCCCATCGCAACATGCAAGACCACCTCATTGCAACGTGCGAGACCAGAGAAGTGTACCTATGCCACTTTCAAAACATGGAAGGGCGAGAATTAAAAGTTTTGCTCATATGTAATGTTTTTCAAAATGTTTTTTTTTTGGGGGTTGCTATATAAAGACTATAATGCCTAAGTCACAACCAAAGGGGGCAACAGGGGGAAGGGGGAGATTTATCTGCATGGCAAAGAGCATAATCCAATGTTGAAATCGGCGTAATAAATTGACATGCGGCAGTCAATTTAAGAGGAAGCACTGCAAGTCACTTTAAGAGGAAGTTGTTTTGTTTTTTTAAGTGTGTAGATGAGATTTCTTAAGATGTCATCCACATTGCTGCATGCAAATCCGCAGTATATACATCCCACTATAAGATTAAAAAACATGGCTAGTTTCTTCCCAAAACAGAACCACTCACGCCCATGGGCTATGTTTGGTATCGCATCTTCACCTCTTTAAGATCTCTACTGATGCACTTTAGAAAATAGAGGACAAAACCTTCAGGAAGCCAGTGACTAGAAGAGCAAGTAAGCTCCACTGCCAAGGCGCATGCAAAACTGAAACTCCCGGACCAACGAGACTGTACTAGACAAAATGTTCCGAAAACACAATTATTTTAAAATATTTCCCCAAAAATGTAAAAGAAACAAAAAACGCTGAGCCATAACATGTTTCACCTTACACCGAGCGTCTGCTTTATATTTCAGGTAAAAATTTGTCAGTAAATTCACCGAGTAAGACAAGAGGGGCCAGTGTAAGAGGCAGCCCACGGAATTCTTTTGGTTACTGCTGCAGAAAATGTTGAATTGTGTCAGATCAGGAGGTTCTTAGCAAATGAACGGTTCTCCAAAAACCACACACCATCACTGATGGCAAGGACTGGCACCATCCAAGCCACAATTGCTGGCCGCTTCTCCTCGTAAGAGACGTGCTGGAATAAGAGTTACTACCAGGGATACGTGCCTGATTTTGTTTAAATAGTAAGTATTGAGTAAAAGAAATCTTTTCGAGATAAATTTACAACTAAAAGTGATTTAGAGTACAAAAATATTTAGTATGCCTTGACAGATCACAGCCAATCAAACTTTATGCTTAACCATATGCGTTCTGTGGTCTTCCTACCTATTTCCATTAGTATTTTTTACATGCTTGGTGGGATCAACCAACTACGATGCAAAGTCTAAGCTGCCCATAAACAAGATAAAAAACTGGTGATATAGGCAACAAATTAGCTCATAGTTTCAAATTTGTATGAAAAATTTCAGACAATTGCCTGCCAAAAACATGATCCATCAAGTTGAATTTTTTCAGACGTGGTTTGCTGAAACGAAAAGTTCTGCATGGTTGGCCAAACCTGGCAGATTATTTGTCTATCTTCACAAGCCCACTCTTTTGTTTTTCTGCCAGTGTGGTCTGGAATGTTAAGAGTTGAACTACTCATAAGAACAATCCAATCCAATGTTTGATCTCCCACATTCCGGTAGATCACAATTTGATGTTTAAGGCCAGCTTAAGGGAATTTTCACACTAGCTAACTCACCGCTAGTGCATGCGTGTCCCCGGACTACCACTCCGGCCCCATTGACTATAATGGGGGCGAGTTGGAGTTCTGGTGGCAGTATGGCAAAAATGCAGAGAGGTCGGAATAAAACTGCATGTTTTAGTTTCACTCCGGCCCGCCCCCATTATAGTCAATGGGGCCGGAGTGGTAGTCCAGGGGCACGTGTGGACTAGCGGCAGCACTGATCTGTCAGGCTGTTCACCCGCCGGAACAGCCTGCCGGAGTTCCTTGCCGCTAGTGTAAAACTAGCCTAAGGGACATTTCGGATCTTCAAAAACTTGGATTTGCCTAACCATACGCCATTCTTTCCCTAGAGATAACCGGCCACTCCTCTTCGTTTCATAACAATATCATGCATGTTGCGCCCAACAGATCTTTTCGAAGAAAGAAGGCTTCTGGTCTAATTTGCCCCCAATTTGTAGACTTCTACATTTGCCCTAAAATAGGTTGTCTCATAACCTAGAACAGAAAGGTACTCCATACGAGCTGCTGCCACTTTGGTGGACTCAAGCCACTGATATATTACTATAAATGTTTAGCTGACAGGAATGGTGGTTGATATCCCCTGTAGAAGCTACAATCTTAGCCAAAGTGGTTGTCATTCAGCTTTCTTAATAAATTAAAAAATAAAATAAAATCAGCAATTTTAATTTTGTTGTAAGTTCCCGTTATGGTCAATGATCTGTTTTTGGATACCATGAGCAATGAATAAACAGAATTGGACATTGTGATCACTTCTCCATAAATGTCCTCCTTTAACAAGGAAGCATCTCATAAGGCACCTCGGTTTTCATTTGCTGAACCCACGAGTTACGTCTTGTTGTGGGAATAAGTTAAATCACACACAGATGATATTGTACATGGATCTGTGCCTGTGGATCTCAAGGGCTAGCAGAAGAAATATTTTGCTTTAAAAGCCGCATACATTACAACATCTGTGTATGATTTGTATACTATTCCCAGCCAAACCACCACAAGACTGCAAATACAGGTAGAACATCCAATGTCTTGTCGCGTCTGCCGGCAATCAGAGTGCTGCAAGGCAAAGCCTACGCATAAGGTACATATTCAGAAAAGTTGCAATTCAGAATCGGTAAAATGTTCCAATGATAAATTGTTTAATTATTGTTATTAAAGAGGCTTTCAGAAAAATTATTTTAGCGGTGTAGCCTCTGGATATACTATAAAAAATGGATGGCTGATGATCATTGAGAAAAAGGTCCTCATTTCTGGTGAAGTATTGGTCATTTACATTCTTGATTAAGGATCTCTTAAGAATGCTCTGAAGACTGGGTGGGTTCTCAGCACATGGACCGTCACTGACAAACATGTCAAAAGATGCTTAAAAGCATACTTACTAATACTTTCTCAGTAAGCTCTCTCTCCTTTCATGCTCAGATAGGTGGTCACAAATGGTGGGGCCGCCTTTAGGACCTACATGGCTCCAGATATACAGGCAAGGAATATCTTTATGGGAAATTCCCTTTAACCCTCTGCAGCTAGTCATGGTAGACTGCATGACAGAAAGCACTATTGATACTGCTTCTGGGATCTACATGATAATGTCTCATTGCAAAAATAGTACCTTTCCAAATCTGGCTATAACTATAATTGCATCAACCGAATGACAACTGGCTACCTGCATAGTATATATGACCCCCATAATGTCACATAACCAGTTGGATATGCTGTACAAGAGCCTGGAAAACCCATACAACAGCAATGGCTTTAAACAATGAAGTTAGGCAGAAAGGTTAAAAAAAAACTAAAAACTAAAAGAAAAAACAAACAAGAACATACCTCTTTCCTCGGCTTCTTCATCATCATCTTCATCATCATCGCCAGATGACGGCATGTCTGTGAGAAAAGAGAAGTGGCAATTAAAACATGTACAGGTCACTGGGAACTTGACCTTCAAGCTGTTGGTTTGGCTAGAAAAATTTTTTAGAGAGAGGTTGTTGAGTGTGAATACCGACAGTTCAAAAATATTGCCTGCAAACCCACCAATTTTTTTTTCAATGTTGTGATTATTGTTTTGATGGGTTTTGACCTATTGTCTTTTGGGATCATGTTTTGTGGGTTCGGCTGACTTTTATGTAATGTATGTAGTCAACTTAAAGGGTTTGTACTAAGATTAAAACAGATCGCCCAGGCACAGGATAGTGGAGAAGCATCTGATTGGTAGGGGTCTGAACAATAGGACCCCACCGCTCCTAAGAATGGGAGTCTCTATTCCCCCAGAAGTATAGAGAGGTGGCCTTCTTTCCTATCAACATTATCTATCGGGAGTAAGTCGTGAGGTCCCCACATACACATCATAGATGGCCGTCACGTCTTGATGATCGGCATGGTAACCCAATATTTATCTGGGGCCTTAACTTTTGGCCAAAATGGAAAAAACAACAACACAGTGGATAGTGATAGAAGAAGAAGAATTTTTGCACAATGATAACTAAAAGGTAACATACATTTTTGAAAGCTAAAATTCAAGATGGATAGTTAAAATATTGAAGTACAAGGATCTACACAATGTAGCCTGATAAAATATTCTGATAACTCTATAAAAAAATAAGGCAGAAGCCTCGACAATGCCTGTTAGCAATTCCACAGAGCTTTCTGCCGGAGGGAATACAGTGTGAATATTTCCACTTAGAATTACTGCTCATTCCTGTTACATAATGTATGACTGCTACTGCAGGGCTCCAACATGAAAATGAGAACAATTTTAGACAGTAAAAAGTCACTGCAGGTCACGTTTTTTTTTTAAATTCTGTTAAAGAATCCCTTCATCCTTGCAGTGATCGCACATCTGTATTTATATGATTTATTAAACATAAGGGGACATAAGGATTTATACTGTACAATAAAGTCAAGGAAAGGTTACAAAAGCATTGTCCGGTTAACTGTGGGAAACAGCCATCTTTAATACAGATAAAAAGGTTTTAAAAAAATTAAAATTTTTGTAGAGAAATTGTGGGTAGCATACATCAAGGTCAAACGCGCAAGTACATTTTTGGTGAAAGGGGTTGTGCCAAGATAGAGACCAGTGTTGAGCAAATCGAGGTCCACGAAGCGGACTTCGATATGAATTTCAGGATAAATTTCATTTGCCGCAAAGCCGAATTTCCTCGTGCTTCGTGTTAGCGAATCCATTTATACTGAAATAGTGTAAAAAACAAACCAAAAAAATCATACTTGCCTGATCCATTTGCTTGCGACGGCTGTCGCCATCTTGCCTCAAGATCTCGCACGAAATCCTGTGCGTGGGAAAGTATGACATCACCACGACAGCTGGCCTGATGACATCAGCAAAATTTCACGACAGATCTCCAAGCAAGATGGCGGCAGCCGGCCCGTCGTAACCAAATGGATCAGGCAAGTATGATTTTTTGGGGGGTTTTTGTTGTTATTTATATTAGATGCCGCCATCATGTATGAACGTGGCATCTGAGGGGTATAATGATGGGGAGCGGCGCAATCGCTGCACCCAGTCATTGCACACACTACTTACTAAGAAATGTGCTTGGTGACAAAGTAATTCATCGCAAAGCAAAATTTTTGGTAAAATTCGGCACATTTTTGAATAATTCGCTCATCTACAATAGAGACATTTGACTAGTGGGACCATCACTGACCATTAGTATGGCAGTCCCATGTCCCTGTATGAATGGAGCAGTAGGTCAAATATGTGAAATGCGACTAATGGAGACCGTGGAGTGGTGTTGCTTCTACTGCAGCAAATCTCTGGTGAAAAGTGAGAGAGGTAATCAAAGCAACTAATTTTTCCTTATGAAAGCAGATGCATCCCCTCCCATATACACTGATAACCGGTAGATCACCAAAAACAAACATTAATCTAATCCCATCCAGTTCGGCGCCATTTACCTAAATGGGACCGTGCTGCAATTCCCTACACAGCAAGTAAAAGAGCCGTGAATGGGACACGGGACTAAAATGATGACATGGCTTCTTCATATTTAGGATTGGTAGGGATCCAGGAGATTGGATCCCTACCGGTTATGAAACGATGACATATTCTTGTAATATACCATGACTTTATAGCCCTTTAAAATATTATATTACTTAAAAATTATAAGACGTCCTTTAAAAGTAGGCAGCAAATAAACTCACGTTTTGATAGTTTATTTTAGTTCTAACCAAAAATCCCAAAAATTCTTGAAAATAAAAATAAGACGAAATTGTTGGATTTGAGATCGAGAAACTAAAAATAAACATATTCCATCTGAGCCTTAGCCCCTTACCCCTGATACCACATTAGAGCCCAGAGAATAGGAGACTTGATCCTTTAAAATGTCTCCATTATTACCCTCCCCACTATCAAAACATTTTATCACCTCCCTGAACACACAGCTGTTTTCCATTCAAAAGTACCACCAGCTGCCCAATTTCAGCCCCCAACTTGCACCCTTGATCTCTAAAGCATTTTAATGCAATTTTATAGACGAAAACACATTTTAAGACCTCTGACGGAGTTCATCGGACTCTTCTCCTGTTACTATTTTAATAGAGAAGAGTAGGTGATGGGTTTAAGGAAGGGGGGGGGGGGGGGGGTGGGGGGGACCACTAAAAAGTCTAAAAAAGCTCTCTTGACTATTTAATTGATGTGACCTCCAAACGTCTGCTGGAATTTCCAATAATAGGTGATTAAAAGCAGATGTACGAGAAGGTAGCAGCAAAAAAAGAAGGTGAGGTCTAAAAAATTTTGTTTGAGTTTTCCCTCTTAATCCTGCATAGAGACAAAGATTCCCCCCTGAGATGTGACACAACTCCTGCAGGTCGGCTGGCAGCTTCCAATGAAGTAGATGTCCTGCTGTCTACCCCTTGTAGATGTAAAAAATTCTGGTCAGGCTGTAGAGTCGATTTACACAGAGCAAAGATAGTGTTGATCTACAGCTAACCCAGCTGGTCTTAATAATTAATTACATGCTCTGGTAATTACTTTCTAATTACGTGTTGATAATTAACTCCTTATGACCTCCCTTTGGTCTTCATGGTGGCTCAGAATTTTTCAATTTTTGAATTTAGAAGGCTGAAGAAATATCAAGACATACATCAAATAATTCTGGCTTTACATGACATTTTGGTCAGGTCACAAAATCCCTTGACAATGCAGAGGTCTAAGAATAGGCAGATTTTTTTTTTATGACACTAGATTTCTTAAATCATTTTTTGTTACATTTTTAAAAGACCAAGGCTTTGGGCAAGACCTGGTAGATAGATGGAAGGCCACAATTTGAGCCCAAGGTTACTTTCACACTAGCGTTTCTATTTTCCAGTATTGCTCTAAAATGCATTCCGTTCCGTCCGCATACCGAAGAGCATACTGCAGCATGCTGATGCGGAGCAAAACAGATCCGTCATGACCCACAATGCCCACAATCTGCCACAATAGAAAACGGATCCGTCCCCCATTGACTTTGAATAGAGTTCATGACGGATCCGTCTTGCCCATGTTACAGATCATACAACCAGTTCCGTTCATAACGGATGCAGACGGTTGTATTATCAGTAACGGAAGCGTTTTTGCTGAACCCTGCCGGATCTAGCAAAAACGCTAGTGTGAAAGTAGCCTTACTTTGACCACCAACTGTAACCATGTTCTTCATGTTCTTATTTAAACAAAATGCCAAGAACTTACCAGCTACTCTGATAGTAAAGTTCCGCAAAATCTCAGTAGAGCGCAACAAAGTGCAACTATAAATCCCCGAATCATCATAGGAGATATTTGTGATCTTCAGCAGGTTCTGTCTTGCGTGTGTTCGGTTGTTTTCCCTAACTGCAATCCCATCTTTTAACCATAAGATAGACATGGAAGGGCTCTCCACGCTGCATGACAACTCAATAGTCTCTCCAACACCAAACATTAGTTCATCAAGAGGGCCTGATTCTTCTATGAGGTAGTCTGAAAGCAAAGAAAACGACACAAACATTAACATGCAACCATCAACTTCAAAACTAATCAAGATTCATTTCATGCCACCCTTCTGATAATTATCATGGGAGAGCTGGCAAGAAGGACAGGTGGTCAAATGGGCGTTAACCACATTGCCCTTAACTATATTGGGTGGCTTGTTAGAAGCTTAAAGGGGTTGGTCCAGACGATGATGGCATATCGCTAGCATATGCTGTCAATGTCAGACAGGTGCCAGATCCACCTCCGTTCACCGTTAATGGACTTCCGAAAACAGCCAAGCGAGTGCACTCTTTGGAGGTCCTATAGCGGTGAATGGAGAGTGTAGTACTGCGCATGCATGGACACCTCTTCATTCACCGCTATGGTACTGCCATAAAAAGCCGAGCCAGTGCTCAGCTATTTTCATAACTCCTATAGGAGTGAATGGAGAGCACACTGCGCATGTGCAATGAGCTCAGCTTCACTTCAGGGGGTCTTGTTCTGGAGATAGCTGGTCTTAGTGGGACCCACACCTATATGACATTAAGGGCTCATGCACACGGCCGTTGCCCGGCCATATTGCGGCCCGCAATACACGGGCACAGGCCGCGTGCATCCCGCATCAAGGATCATGGACCCATTAACTTCAATGGGTCCGCAATCCGGGAGATGCGGAATGGAGGCACGGATTGGAAGCACTACGGAGTACTTCTGAGGGTTTACTGTACGTGCCTCCGCACCACAAAAAAGTAGTGCATGCACTACTTTTTTGTGGTGCGGACCGTCGGATGCGGATCGTGGACTCCATTCAAGTGAATAGGTCCGCGATCCGCTAGGATAATATTGTATTATTCTCATATAGTAGTAATAAAGTCTTGCAGGACCTTACAGGGACTGTGAAATGCCTACAGGCATGGTCCTCACATGCATGTCAGCTTAACTAGAAATTGGCAAGCAAGCTGCTTCAAGGGATCAATCCAAACACATGCTCCGTTATAATTCAGTTTCTCCATTGAGGGAGCAAGCCCTTTCACGTTATTGCTAATGCAAAAACACAAAATGTTTTCATCTACATGGTTAATTAAATTAGTCGGCAGAAAAAAAAAAATAAAGCACAAAAGGAAAAAATTAAACAAAAAATAAAAATAAAAATAAAAACTGAAGAAATAATTACAACTAATTTTTCATGCTATTTGCACTTGGCAGGGGATGCTTATTTTAGTTCAGTCACTGACCCTGCCATTAAAACGGGCTCTAAACCAATTTGAAAGCTCAAAATAAACACCAAGCTGTAAAATGCTCTACTAGATTTATACTCCGCTTCTGCTTCCTGTCAAAGGCTTCTGTCAGGACATGATATTTAGACATTTCTTAGCACTGCAAATCTGCCCAAAAGGCTTGTCAGTATAACACCCCTCAGGATCGGTCTTGTCAGAATAATTACGCAAGTGATAAACAGTTTTTTTGCTGCTAAATGTACAATTTTCTTTTCACCCTGACTGAAGAGAAGAAAAAGTGAAAAAAAAAGACAAAAAAAGTCAAGGATCAAGAAAACAAAAAAAATGACCCAACAAAATACAAAAAAAAATAAAAAAAGTAGGAAAAGATCAAGAAAACAAAAATACAATAAACCCTCACTTTTACAAATTATTTTTGGACAAAAATATATTAAAATTTTTAGAAAAGCTTGCATATATACACCTCAACAATTACAATTAGCCTTCACAAAGCATCAGTGAGTGAGCCTAAAGGTTTCTGTTATATTGAAGGGATTTTCACTAATGGCCCTTTCTGCCTCCTTATTACCTCTGGGTACTGAGGGTCAAGCACAGGCAGGTGGAGTAACAGCTGGGCAAAAGTTTTTTTTTTTTTTTTTTTAAGCCCGGAGCAGCAAATCAGTCATGTTTTGACAACTTTTTAGACCAGGCCCCGTTGGTGACAAGGCCGAATAAATATTTAAGTTTGGGCATGACTATCTTGCTTCAGGGTCAGTTTCTAGATAAAGAAATAAAAGGCTGACACTGTTGATTTAACTTTTAAAAAATTTTATTTTGACATTTTTCTTTTATACTCAAAATCTCAAGGAAAAATAAAATAAAAGAAATAAAGATCTATAGCACCACCAGCCATAAAACTCTATGGTTCCTATAGCTCTGCCTTAGCAAATAGTTAAACAGGTTCTAGATGACTGACCCCTAATGCTTCTTTCTGCCAATTAGTAAGCGGGTCTTCTCTGGGTCAGCTGTGCCCTGGTATACAGCCAAACTCAGCATGCATGAAGGCGGGAAGAGGCTCAAGTGGTTTGTTGATAAAACAAGACATGCCTTGGTGAGCATGGTCTCCTTTTTTAAGCCAAGAAGATAAGGACCACTCGTGGCACGGTCTTCACAAAGAAGGCGTGACTGGAAGATTGGCTCCAGCCACAAAGGATGCTCAGCAAGAGCTGTACAAACAGACAGCTGTCTACAAGGACACCAGAAGCTCATTCATTAACCGGCTCCTCAAAGAAACCAATGCATAGAAACTGCAATGTTTTATCCCTTTAATAGTCTAAGACATACAGTAGCTCGATTCCTAGAAAGAAGGACATACGTAGATAGCTAGTCATAGCACATAAAACTTTGTCAACAGACAAAAAAAAATTGACATTTGTACAACAGTGTATAGTATAAAATCTGTTATTTGGTAAGGATAGTCATAATTAGTTATCTCTACTCAAGTCTTTGCGTCAACGTTCATGTAAAGTGTAGGGTCTGGAGATTTTGACTTTTAGTCCCCTACGGTGCCAGATTTCTAGTTTACATCAGTGCTTGGCTTCAACAGGTCTAAACCTCCAGTTCCAACATGTCAGACCCACCTTAATGCCCGTAAAGTTGCGGCCCTAATCATGGATAGGGGACCATGTAAGGGATTTGCCCCAGGTTGTAGGAAGTGAGAGAAGGGTTGGCGTCTCCTTGCCTGTATTTAGATGCACAAGTAGGACAACAAACAGAAGCTTTGCCCTGAGTATAGGAAAAGTCTACCCATTACTCTAGCCCCATTATTTGTATCCAATATAAAGGAAAACCAATAATTCTAGCCAAAAGCTCCAATATGTAGAGATTTGTTAGTCACTTACACACGGTAAACTAATTCCCAGCTCAAAATCCTTTCATTGCAGTAAAAATTAAGTATTGCAAATGGCCCTGTTCTCCCCATTTCTACCTTTCATTAAACACATTGAAAAGATTATTGGTGTGTGTACCGCCACCTTTGGAAGATAAAGAGCATTACAACTATTCCAGACAAGATGATACAATAAGGAAGGATATATATTTTTTAAATATATTTATATTTTTTGGCAATTCTTTTTCAGGACCGTATTGCTGAAAACGAAGAAAAAAGCCATTTGGCCTACATAATATTCTTTGATCTCTTCAAAAGTGTTCATCCCAATTTTTTTTTGATCAGCGCAAAGGAGCGAAGCACATTAACAACCTTCAATTCCTACAGCCCGAGGCCTCCAAGTTAATATATTTACAGGTCATCTTGACTAATAAAGTGGAAAAACTGCATCAGGCATTTGGATTTATGTATATGAGCTTGATGTATTCTTTTTCTAACGAAACTGAGGTGGAAATGAAGATAAATGTTCATGTCTCCGTTCAAAGTAAGGGAAGCCAGAAGAAAAACTAACGAGCATGTCCTCATATTGGATGCATCAAAAGAAACCAGACACTAAACTAAAGAATTTCAAAATTTTGGGCTAAGGTCATCTATTGTTACATAGTTAATACAGTTGAAAAAAGACAAACGCCCATCAAGTTCAACCAAGGAATAGGAGGGAACGCGAATCCCAGAAGGAAATGAGACTCAGATTTCTACACGTTTTCATAAGCATTAATGTTTTTTACTTTTAAGAATTCGTCTAAACCCTTTTTGAAACTGTCCACTATTCCTGCTGTGACCACGTCCTGAGGAAGTCTATTCCACAGATTCACAGTTCTTACAGTAAAGAAGCTTTGACGCTTCTGGAGACTGAACTTTTTCTTCTTCAGTCGGAGGCAGTGCCCCCTTGACTTTTGAGGACATTTTACATGGAACAGCTTTTCGCCGTATTTTTTGTATGGCCCATTTATATACTTGTACAGGTTAGGCTACGTTCACATCACCGTTTAGCCTTTCCGTTCTCCTGCTCCGTTTAGGGGCAGGAGAACGGAAAGGACGGGTAAGCACATAACTGACACCAAACTGAGTTAAACGGAGCCTGAGGACCCCATAGACTATAACGGGGTCCGTTATGTTTCCGCTCAGAAGATGATTTTTAAGCGGAGACAAAAGTTGTGCATGCGGGACTTTTGTCTCCGCTTAAAAATCACCTTCTGAGCGGAAACATAACGGACCCCATTATAGTCTATGGGGTCCTCAGGCTCCGTTTGACTCAGTTTGGTGTCAGTTATGTGCTTATCCGTCCTTTCCGTTCTCCTGCTCCTAAACGGAGCAGGAGAACGGAAAGGCTAAACGGTGATGTGAACGTAGCCTTAATCATGTCCCCCCTTAGACGTCTCTTCTCAAGACTAAATAAATTCTATTTTAATCTTTCTTCATAACTAATGCCTCCAGGCCCCTTATCATTTTAGTCGCTCTCCTCTGTACTTTTTCCAGCTGCAGTGCGTCCTTTCTATGTACTGGTGCCCAGAACTGAACTGCGCATTCCAGATGAGGCCGCACCAGCGCTTTGTAAAGTGGTCTCATTATATTTATCCCGTAAAGATTGTTTCCTCCAAAAACAGCAGCAGTCAAATGGTTGAGTTATACTCAAGAGGTTATAAATTCAATTTAAGAGGGTTATCACTTCTGCCCCCCTGCCCCCCCCCCCTTCTGTACATGAGGACACACTGGTAATCAGCTGACCACAGCAGCTTTGGCAGAATAAAGCCCTGACGATCAGTGGTCACTACAGAAAAAAAATGTGGTATCACAAGGTGCCCATTCCAATGACCATGTATCTGGAGTCATCCAGAGTAAGACCCTGAGCAGGAAGGTTATGGGCAGGAAAACCACTTCGTAGGCCATTCGTGTTGAGCGAACTTGTGTTTTAAGTTCGGCGTCTAAAATTCGGGTTTGGGTTATCAAAGAATCACGTTATGGATTCCGCTACCACGGACCATAACGTAATTTAGAATCCATAACGCGATTCTTTGAAAACCCGAACCCGAACTTTAGACGCAGAACTTAAAACACAAGTTTGCTCAACACTAGAGGCCATCCATTCCAATAGAGCAATTGGAAAGAGGTTGTCCTGTAGCAAAACGTCTTCCACATCATTGCAAAATAGTTGGGTGATAACCCTTTTGGCTACTATGTACATAAGAGTACAGCACAGCGGCTTAGTGGTTAGCACTGGTGCCTTGCAGCGCTGGGGTCCTGGGTTCAAATCTGACAAAGGACAACATCTGCATGGAGTTTCTATGTTCTTCCCGTTTTTCTGTGGGTTACTTCCAGGTATCATAATACGGTTGAAATGTTGCATAGTACATAACATAAGGCCACAACATCACCATATTGAAAAAGTAAAAATAAATGAAAAAACAAAAACAGTAAATTGACAATATGTCCCCCTTTTTTGTTAGAGTGGAAAAATTCTTCAACCTGGGGACTCTACTAACACACCATAGTACAGCAACCACTATGACCTGGATACACAATACAAAAAAAACATCTATTAAGAACATAAATTGCTCCACTTATCAAGCTGCTAAACAATCAGAAGGACGTCCGAGTGATTTCATTTTACGAGAGAACCTGATATATGTTGTGTAGAGCAGGGCTTTGCAGGAGTGGATAGAAAAACAGATGTTACCATGAAAAGGCCTATAAATCTGTCTCTGTTCATAGCCGCTGAGCAGACTGTATGAAGCATAAATCCTGATTTGTATCTGTAGAGTGATTCCAGAAATGACCTAGTACTCAATCGGGTCTGCGGCCCCCTTATATTGTTTCAGAGACATGTCTACAGGCCCCTTACTTTGTATCAGAGACACAGCCACAGCTACAGCCCTCTTCCTTAAAGTGGTTTTCCGAGACTTTTTTTTATTTTATTTTTACTCTGGATAGGTCATCAGTACCTGATTAGTGGGGGTCTGACACCCGGGACACCCGCCAATCAGCTGTTTGAGAAGTCACCGGCACACACAGAAGCACTGCGGCCTTCTCTCTGCTCACCAAGCCCAGCGCCATACCTTGTATAGTGGCTGTGCGTGGTATTGCAACTCACTTCAGTTGGGCTGAGCTGCGCTTGGCCATGTGACCAATAAACGTGATGTCACATGGTCTTCTCAAAACAGCTAACAGACCCCCACAATCAGATACTGCTAACTTTTCAGAGGATAGGTCATCGGTTAAAAAAAATCTTGGAAAACCCCTTTAAGACTAACACAGAGATACGGCCAGGGGTGCACCTAGCCTTTCTGCTGCCTGAGGTGAAAAGTGAAACGGCGCCCCCTCATGCCAATTTCTTAACCTAACCCCTTTGCCACAATGAAAGTGCTCATTGCCCATGGCCCTTCCGCTGCTCCCAGCTGGTGCTGCCTGAGGTGATCGCCTCACCTGGCCTCTCTGGCGGCGCACCCCTGGATACGGCCATGCACCGGGGCATAACTAAAGGGTTGAAACAATTCTGAAGCCACTTATGACATAAGTCACATATATATGTTTAGATTACATTTTGTAAGCCCCCGCGGTAAATGTGACTACTACGGATACCTGTTGTAGGAGCCCGTGTTACGGTCAGCATAGCTTGCTATGGGTGCATATTGTTTCTCTGATTTTAAAGGGAATCTGTCAACAGTTTTGACCATGCTAAACCGCTGACAGCACCAGATAAAGGCTGAAGACAGCAGTACAAACATGCCTATTATGGAGCTTTTATTTTTAGAAGTAATGTGAATATGAAGTTGTATTCTGCCAGATTCTTCTCCTGCAACTGCCCAGGAGGTGGAGCTTCTTGGCGGAATGCTCTATGCATTGAGCTGCCTCATAGCCCCTCCCCTCTATTGTGAGCGACAGCAGTAGTAATCTCCTGGTTGGATGCTATAGCCAGAGCCAGAGCAGAGGGGATGGGCTGTGAAGTAGCTCCGTGCAGACTGTAATTCACAATTAAGCTCTGCCTCCTGGGCACTTGAGGAGCAAAATAAAATGTCATCTTCTCACTACTTCTGATGATAGATGCTCCACAAAAGGTATGTTTATACCACTCTTCTGGTCCCTACCTAGTGCTGTCAACAGTTTAGCATGGTCAAAACTGCTGACAGACACATGCAGAGTTTTTCTTTTTATCTCATGGACACCGATGCACTATATGGCGGTACACAGAATTCCTAAAGGCCTGATATTGGACATGTATAGGCTTCATATCCCACCATACAGCGTCAATATTCATGGCACTTTCATACAAAAAAATTGTAACTACAAAAGGTTAGATCTCTACAGGCAACATTCAAGATTTGCTGAGCTGTATGAAAACCCAAGCTATTCACTATCCATCTCATGTAAAACACCTGCAAGGAGAAAGAGAAAGAAAAAATGGTAATGCTTTTGTTTTTCAGGATTCAAAGTGTGGCGTACATTTACTTCTTCCAAACACTTTTTGAAAAAATTAAAAAGTTTTTGCTCACGTGACAACAGGAAATGGCCTTGTAACCTTTCTATCCCCCTCAATTCACAGCTATATAGAATCAAACCCCGGCCTCCATCTGAATGCTTGCACTTTTACTGTGCGCTACCTAATCTTTACTGGATGCAGGCAGCTGGCTGCAAATACCCCACAATAATAGGCTTAATCCCAAGTATCCTGGAAAAGCCTCGACATCTAAATAAAGAAGGAGTAAGAAAAGAACAGCCCTGTCACAGAAGAAAACGGCAGAATCTTAGATATCGGCCCGGGACAAAGGCTTACAACTCACACAATGAGCTAAATGATGCAGGGCGGCTAATTAAAAGCGGAAGTGCAGGCTCTACACAGTTAATGTCATGTAGGAGTTTGGAGTCCATTCAAAACCGGACCCCCGACTGGGCCCATATTCAGCAAGAATTAATTGTCATTCCAACTACGAGCGCCCTAGTTTCAAACTGAAAATTATTTCCTAATAGAACCCTCAAAAATATATCCAAAAAGGTCAACTTAGGCACTATGGTTAGAAAATACACTTTCTTAATTTTCTTTAAATGTGGTACAAAAATAAAAAAATAAAGACACACAGGAATAAAAGATGCCATGAATGTAGAACTCTCCCATGTCCCTACCCACCTTGGGCTAAATGGGGATGTCCAATGTGCTTACTATCAAAGCAAATTCGAAATGTAATATTTGGTGATACTATTCAAAAACCAGTTGGAGAGTATTGGGAGCCGAGGGAAAGATAAATGAAAGACAATTGGACCATGTAAACCAATAATCCAATATTTGGAACATACAATGAGATATTGGTATGACATATATGGAGGATCACGACAACAGGTAGTGCTCACTATCCAGATGTCTGACGATTCCATAATTGAACACAACAGGCAAGGAACTTGACAAAAAAATTGTATAAAGTCCCAAAAAGTTGTCTGATAGAAACTGGTTTAGGACTAGATGCACTTTGGGTATACTTGCTTTTGGCCAAAGGACTCCTTAGTGAACACCCTTTTAGATGAACCAAGAACTAGGAGGGATTTGATGTAGTGGGTCATGATGGTCTGTGGGTAATAATTCAAAGTGGGATGGTTATAAAAAAAAAAAAAAAAAAAAAAAAAAAAAAAAGAAGAAAGAAAGAAAGGGGGACAGACAGAATCTAAATAATTCAGACTTAGGATTCAAGGGATGGATTCCAAAATACAATGTTAAAGATGTAACCAAAATAGGTAATTTAAGAGCCACATTTTGAACAAAAGTTTGCATTTTTTAGGGGCCAAGACAACAATTTCCATTTTCTAAAATTGAGTATGCACTCATCAGAACATTTATCAAACAGTCACATCTATCTATCTACCTATCATTAAATTTCTAAAATTACTTGGTTTAGGAATTTGAATGTGATAGAAGATTTTCTTTTCAAAAATTAGACAAATTAAAGCCATAGATTTGCCTTAATT
The DNA here is from genome assembly GCF_014858855.1 of Bufo gargarizans. NCBI lineage: Eukaryota > Metazoa > Chordata > Amphibia > Anura > Bufonidae > Bufo > Bufo gargarizans. The sequence continues at coordinate 57,503,695 of NC_058080.1, read as the reverse complement.
GCAATTTTCTCATCTAAGAAACTGTGTGCAAGAAAATACTGTCCATCACATGGAACATTGCAATGAAATAGAGAGAGAGAGAGATGATGAGAAATTACTTTCGGGTAGGTGTCAAAATATAGGTGATTTTCCTAAGGGGGAATTCCACACATAGCAAAAGACATGTGCCACGTTACAGGTCACATTTAACATTTCTCACACGATGTGGTTGCAATTTGTCTCAATTACAATAAATTACGGACAAGTGAGGTACTATTAAGTACACTAGCACATTAACTCTTTGACAGCTCATAATTTTCTTCTCATTAATTGCCAAGAAAAATTTAGTGCGTTACATTCTCAATTAAAAAAAAACAGGCTCCATCAAGAAATCAACATCTTCGCAGATGGCAGAAGAACGTTTAATACCATATTCATATTTTCTTTCTGATGGGTTCCTTGCCATCACCTTTTCTTCAGCTCCACATCAGATAGCATTTCTTACATCTCCACTACAGCTTACCACTCCCTCTGAGGAGTCAGTATCTACTGAGACTGGAAGAACTTGGAATGTCATAGCAAACAAGTTCTGAACACAAGAAGAGAAAGTCAAATGTACCTTATGTCTAAGGGTGGCCACAAACATTAGATAAAACATACACATTAGATAAAACATCAGCTGAATCCCTTGATTTTGTTGGGATAGGCCACCTAAAATCTGTCAATAGAAAGACTTAATAGAGTTTTGTCAAGCTCCACTAACAATATCATATATGTGGAGACAACTCAACCATCTCAAATGAAACTGGAATCATACAGGTTGGACTTTTGTCTGCCCCTTTGTTTCCTCCAGCCAACTGATCATTCATCCAATAACTATCAGGTCTATGGCCACCATAGCAAACGCAAATAGTACATGAGACTTTTCCATCATGTTGGAAATTGTATGACAAAGTTCTTACAAGACCATTAGAAATGCTGATCCCCACTTGTACAAAGCAGATTTTTGTGCCCTAATCATACTACTGGGCTGCATGATAGGCCATCAACCAGAGTTCCATGACATTTAGGCCTCCACAACTCAAGGCTTTCTCCTCTCATTGTCAAAGCAGCTACCACAAACCATCCAGTTATTCACAACTTCTCGAACATAGTACAGGATGCAATTCGCTGGCCTAATCGTCCTACATTAGATTTGTTTGCTTTCTTCCAAAAACAGTGAAATAACCATCTACAGGTTATATGACACAACCATAGGCAAAAGTGGTGCTGCTTCTTTAAGGCTTGGTTTCTTTAAAGCCCTTCATAAAAATTTTGTATTTTGTCGTCTGAACCTGCTGAGAAAGGCGGGTTTGGCCAACACTCTAATGTGTGTGAAGAGCTACCAACAGTGAAGTGAATATTTTTAACCAATCCTTTTGTTCTTAAAGGAGATAAGCCACCACCAGAAGTGTCTGGCACCAGCTTTATCCTCTGTCAAAGTAGCTACCACGAACCATCCTGTTATTCACAACTTCTCGAACATGGTAGAGGATGCAAAGAGCTGGCCCATTATGGAGAATCCGACTAACAATTGTGGTAGACATTTTAGAGGTCGCTTTGATCAAGGAGAAGATGGGTCCATATAAACCCAACATAAAGATCAAGACAATAAAAATCTAATAACTACAGTACTAACCACAATTTTTTGAGTGTAGTGGTTCCTTTAAAATGAAACAAGCAGCACAGAACATTTTTAAAAGGTCTGCTCCAGCCAAAACACCAAGTATAATACAAGCAACTTCCCCCATTCTTAACAGTATAATCTATTCCCAGGAAAGCGTTTGCTCTGCGCAATAAGGAGAGTAAATCAATTGTGAATGAATGAATGAAGAGCAGCATCTGGAGTGGGGATATCATTGATGGGATATGGGACTTCTGCTCCGAGCCTTTGGGTAATCCCAAGATTAAAGGCCACTGAATGCAGACACATCCAATATTTCCTGTGATGTAAGGAGCTTCGACATAAATGGATTTTGTACAGAGTACATTACAGATCTGAAGGGCTGCATTTCAAAGGATTAGCGAGTAGCTTGCCCACAGGAGAAATGTTCTTATTGCCACCATTTCCAAGGTTCTTTGCTTGTTTGGTCGTCTCTGTTTCCATGTCTCAATGATCATTATGCAAAACACTGCAATTATTGACTGCCAAGGGCTCATCTTACTTTACGAACCAGAGATAAGTCAATCTGCGACTCAATCTAGAGTTACCCAATGGCCCCAAATGTTATTAGACCAAAATATATGCCGTGCGCTACGTGGACTAATACTATTATGCTATGAAACTGGTATCTAACATGGTTGAGAGGAATGCTTACTGCACAAGAGTCCTAAATCATGTCAAGATACACCCCATTATTAAGCCTAACCTAAGAAGGCCCCCACAATGGCACAGAAGTGCCCGTTGTAGATAAATTTGCCCTTTTCAAAGTCAAGTTGTGGAATACTTGAAAAACACGGACCATGAATAGATACCATGAAAAACAGAACTGCCGGCAGATATGAGGATACATCACAGCATAGCTAGGCAGTTTTGACCTTCAGGAAAGCTGGGTGACAAACTCAGAGATGGAATGGTTGTCTCAGATTTCCCACAGATAAAAAGCCATTCAATTTCAGAAAGTGATCAATACCAGAGGCTATTTTTAGGTGGATTTTCCCTTTAAAACTGAACACATGCTGTAACTAGAAAACAGAGTTGTTAAAGGGGTTTTCAAAAAAGTAAATACTGAGGACCCATCTTCAAGATAGGTATCAGATCAGTGGGGGTTCGAACTCCCGGCATCCTCGCTGATCAAGCGCTGAGGCCTTTTCATAGTATACCAAGCACAGCGCCAGACACTGTGTAGTCGCTGTGCTTGGTACTGCAACCCCAACAACTTTAATGGTACTGAGGTGCACAAAACCATGTGACCGGAGGCCGAAAGGGTCACCCAATGCCACAGTCCCTGCAAAAAGCTGATCGTGGATGTGCTGGGAGTTGGATCCCCACCAATCAGATTGATAGGTCATCAATATTTAAAGGGAGTGTTTAATACTAAAGACCTAGCATCATGATGGCATCAGTATCTGATCGGTGGGGGTCCAACTCCCGGCACACCACCGATAACTTGTTTGAAGAGACCATGCCACTCTGTGAGTGCTGTGGCCTCCACTTTCAACGGTCACGTGGCCTAGGCAAAGCTCTGTCCCATTCAAGTGAATGGGGCCAAGCAGAAATACTAAGCACAACCACTATCCAATGGACTGCACTGTGCTTGGTAAGAGGGAGGCAGCCTCTACAAATTGCTGATCGGTGGGAGCTCCGGGAGTCGGACCCCCCTCCTGAGGATAGTTCATTAGTCTTAATCCCTTAGAAGCCCCTTAGAGGGAAATTATTTCTAAATTCTATCTTCTTTACATGTGCTGCACAGCTCAATGCAAGCTTTTGCTCCCAGTTATAAGTCATTTTTAAGGCTTAGAGCAGGCATCCTCAAACTGCGGCCCTCCAGCTGTTGCAAAACTACAACTCCCAGCATGCCCGAACAGCCTACAGGTATCTGCCTACAGCAGGGCATTGTGGGAGTTGTAGTTTTACAACAGCTGGAGGGCCAGAGTTTGGGGATGCCTGGCTTAGAGGCTTAAGGTGTACTGGCCCTTTAAGGTTTTTAGTTATAGGAACACAGTAGAACCTGTACCCCTGTGAAACAGAATCCGGAGGGGAGCTGCGGAACAGCACAGGCTTTCATCATCTAATGACTATAAATCAAGGCTAACATTTTCACTTTCATGAACTGAAAGCCAATCGTGCACGACAAAGGGAACATTTCATTAAATGGAAATCAATTAACTTTGCGGCACAGATCACTTGGCAGAGTCTGGGACTGCGGTATCGATATACGATTTACAGATCAACCGACTGGGGAAACTGAACCCAAAAAAAATAAAATAAAATAAAAGAAGAGGATTTCAGTCTATACCGATCAGCATGACCTTCTTATTTGATGAATACAATTCCAGAATGTCAGTGAAGACTGACACTCAGTAGTGAGAGAGGGGGGGGGGGATTTAGCCTCTTATCAATGCAGATTTATATATATTGAAATACTATATGACATCTAAGTACGTTCTAGCGTTTTGACCCTGTAGATCAGGGTGGGTTTGACGGCACAATCTGTTAGAGATTTTACAATTTATTTTTAGCAATGGAATGTGAAGGAAAATTTTGTTTTTACGTCAATTATGTTCCAATTACCTTGTCCTGGAGTGAAAGGTGTCAAAGATCAATTAAGAGGCGGTGTCGGCATGGAGCGTCAGCCTCTATGTATAGACGGCTTCATTGTTTGGTGGGTGGGTGGGAGTTTGCCCCAGTTCTGAGGTAACAAAATGTAACGTGACCACTCACAAGAGACAGGGCTATCTCTGTTTAAAGGGGTTGTGCAGGGGAAGGAGTTGTCAAAACCCCTTTTATGCGCTGGCATTTTTTTTTTATTCCGCCTGTTGCCATAGCGATGACATCCACAGCGAGTCTTCTACTAATGACTGTCTGTACATTTACATTGCCTTATCTTTCAGTGTGAACAAAAAGACACTTAGCTGCCCCGGCAACTTCAGCGGGATTATCAGGGCCAGAAGTGTCACTTGAGCTCGTATCATCTGGAGATACATAGGGTCCCTGCCTGCTCTTCAAGTCTAGACTTTCACACGGACGCATGATCCTTCCGACTTTCACCCAGTATACTTCAGGAACCCAGATAATAAGGCAACAAGTAATCTTCAAGATAACCGGCTAGGAGCCAAGACTAGAAGTTGCTTTGGAAGCACAGATACCTAATCAATACATTAAAGCGGTAGCGTGGTTTAGAAAGGCCTTTTTAAATACCCCATTAGGGCACTTTGGCCCATCTGTGACCTCCATTTATTAGCCAGAGCATCACTTGCTCTGGAGGACCCAACATGTCCATGTAGTAGGCTACTTTCACACTAGCGTTTTTTGCTGGATCCGGCAGAGATCAGCAAAAACGCTTCCGTTACTGATAATACAACCGTCTGCATCCGTTATGAACGGATCCGGTTGTATTATCTGTAACATAGCCAAGACGGATCTGTCATGAACTCCATTGAAAGTCAATGGGGGACGGATCAGTTTTCTATGGTGTCAGAAAAAACTGATTCATCCCCATTGACTTGCATTGAGGGTCATGCCGGATCCGTCTTGCTCCTCATCCCAGGACGAAAAGGAAACTGCAGCAGCTGCTCTCTGGTATTAGAATGGAACAGAATGCATTCTGGTGCACTTCGTTCTGTTCAGTTACGTTTTGTCCCCCATTGACAACGAATGGGGACAAAACAGAAGCGCTTTTTTCCCGGTATTGAGACCCTATGATGGATCTTAATAGCGGAAAATTTTAACACTAGCTTTTTGTTAGAGGTTCCTCTAAAAATAAGATGATCTCTGGGCATCTCTCCACAGTGATCAACTGTAATCTGTGCTTGCTTTCCCCTGCAGTGCCTCCGCAGGACAAATTAAACATTACACACTACTTAATAAAATCAGTGGGCTGTCCATGTAAGGTTATTATATGGACAGCCCACTGATTTTAATAGGTAGTGTGTACTGCTTTATTTGTCCTGCGGAGGCACTGCAGGGCGAAGCAAGCACAGATTACAGTTGATCACTGTGGAGAGATGCCCAGAGATCATCTTATTTTTAGAGGAACTTCTAACAAAAAGGGGACAACCACCTTAATATAACCATGGTAACATTCTAAATGACACACATATTTATGGAGGCCAAAACACTAAAAAAAAAAAAAAGTCTTCCCTGGACTAGGTTCACATCTGCGGTGGAGGTTTTGGCAAAAATAAAAATACTGCTACATACTGGTGTTTACACCGGACAATTGACAGACCCCATTATGGTGAATGGAATCCGTCGGGCTCTGGCAGTGTCCAGCCGAATCGGGTGGTTGAGGTATTCTGTACCTATGCCGAAACAGAATACCAGAATCCTAGAGCAGATGTGCACTTTGCCTTATGTAGACATTGGAGCACAAAAACCAAATATACAAACATAAAACAATTTCATAAGGTAAAAAAAAAAAATTTAAAAAAACCCCACACAATGTAAATTCATACTAAAGTGGTGTTAAGTGGCGCTATGCACTACTAAACACTGTTTCTCTCATGCTAATATGAGTAGAATATAACATATTAGTATGACTATTACCTAAAAAAGTAAGTCGTTTACCGCCATTTCTAGAAGGTTCATAAGGTGCACTAGAAAACTACGTGCCCCCCCTTCATGTGAACCACATATCTCTGACTGACAGAAGAATGGGAAAGATATCAACCAAGTCCCACGATTCAACGGGGTCACAGATAACTGCACAAGATTTTCCATGCATTTTACCGGAGAAGAAAGGTCTTTTAAAGACAATTATCTTCTTAGAAGCAATTACTGGCTCAAACAGAAGATAACGCTCAAGGACATATCACAACAAAACGGGTAAAAAAAAAAAAAGCCAAAAGTTTGTAATTCTTTTTAAAATGTGCCCGTGAGAAATTTTCACTAGGTATTTCACAAGACGCTTACTCAAGGCTTCTTACCTCAGGGATAAATATCTTACTAGCATTTTTCCCATAAGCTAGAAAAAACATAACTTGGATATCTAGAGAGAACGAGAGACATAAGTAGCTGCAAAACATATCTGGTGCCGAACATCTCCAGGAAACAAAGGTTCAAAAAAGTTGAATGACAACCGGGCCAAGTAGTGGTGAACATAAAAATAAGATGGTTCGATGTCAAAGCTCAAACTAAGCTCCTCACTATAGAGATTGTATCCAGGATTGAAGGGTTTCGTGGTTGATCCCTCCTCCATGACTCTTGGGTCCTTTCTCCACTCCATTGAGTACCAAGAATTCATTTGCAGAGGGAGCCCTGCTGAGACCCAGTAGGAAAGGGGACTGGATCAAGCAAGGTTGAGCTCCGTCTTTCCAAAGACGTCACATCAGCCACATGTTCTACCTCTGTGGTGTGTATATCTAAGTGGCTTCCTTGTTTTCACCAATGGAATACAGTTGGGCTTCCTCCATACGCACAATATGGAGGAAGTTTGGCGGCCTCAGAAAATCTAATGCAGCCCAATCTCAGATCCAAAATAGAGATCCAGTTCTGAGCCTGGGCACAGATTTTTATATTGTCCTGTAACCCTTAGGCAATCTGCTCTCATTGCTTTGTTTGGGGCAGAGGTGGTCTCAACAATTGGCCAGAACATCCACATGGACTGAAAGTAGGGCGTATGGGCGTCCTCATCTACCAGGACATCAAGCATTCAGTTTGCCATTGCCAGGAGGGCTCAACAGGGCGTTGAAACCGCCCTATGGGGGTAATCAGTCATTTCCCATCCCCTGACTGGCAATTTAGAGCCCAATTCCTCTTCCATTTATGTGATGAAATGATAAAAATTGTCGTGGTAGCAATACCCCCCCCTCCTTGAGGTAGTGTTCATGAAGCCAGAACGGTTTTCCCATAAAGTGCTGTTGCTTCCCATAAAAATTAGTCACAGCATAGAGAAGTGGACAGAGGAGCTCTTCTTACCCAGGAGTCAGTGTTTACTGGAATGAATAGAACTTTACCAGGCAATAAACACTGACACTGACTGTCACTGACAAATCACACAGGGCTGCACTGGGTACTAAGCCGAGGGCACTCACCTCACACCATGACTAAACTCTCCAGCACACTGTCAGAGAAGCACACATTTACTACTGGCACAAACTACCTGCATATTACGCCCTGGTGATTTACGATGCATCGGAACATGCGGGATCCAACATGTAATATGTTAATTTGCAGGTTTTTGTTTGGGTGAGTGTGTGTGGGGGGTTATTTAACTGCTGTAGGAACACCAAATAGGTGCAGAGAGGTCCACATGAAGAATCTGGTTAAAAACTTTGACATGGAAAAAATTAATTATGTTGGTGGAAAAAAATGTATTATAAATATGTTGGTGGTTGCCTTTCCCCTAATTGTAGCCTGAAATATAGTGCAATCTCCATTCACTTTTAGCCCGTCTGATATTCACTTTACAAGCTGCTCCGAGCTTCAAAATTGAATAAATGCGAATATGTCCCTCACAGTAATACATGATGGATCTGTCTGTCCAGGATGCTGCTGCCTTCCCCCAGATTCAGCATCACCAGAAGTCAGGTAAAAGGACTTAGGCCTCTTTCACATAGGCGTGTGTGCCCCGTGGTCGTGCTGCGGCCCGCAATGCACGAGCACAGTCCGTGGGGCAACCGCAGCGGATCGCGGACCCATTCACTTGAATGGGTCCGTGATCCTGCCGTTCCGCAAAAAGATAGGACATGTTCTATCTTTTTGTAGAACGGAAGTACGGGACGAAACCCCACGGAAGCACACCGTAGTGCTTCCGTAGGGTTCCGTTCCGCACCATTTTGCATCTCCGGATTTGCAGAACCATTGGAAGTGAATGGGTCCGCATCTGTGATGCGAAATGCCCACGGAACGGCACCCGTGTATTGCGGATCCGCAATTGAGGTCCGCAATACGGCAACGGGGCGCGCATGCCCGTGTGAAAGAGGCCTTACACTCACACTGCAGAAGCAAAGCGCTGGCCGGCAGTTAAAGGGATTTTCCAGGATTGGTATGCTTTTTTTTTTTTAACACGTATGCTCATGTAGTTTGCTTACTTCGTGTACATCTTTCTCAATGCTTCTCAAACAGCAGGTGGCGCTATACAGATACATTTTATTGAATAACTCAGTGGCTATGCTAAATTTTTTATTACATGCAATTACAAAAGTATTCAGATCCAGGGGCTGGTTTGAATTTTTTTTTCGTAGGACAACCCCTTTAACTCCCCAGAATGACAATTAAATTTTTTTTTTAAAAAGGCGCCATACAGTGCACAATAAATATAGCATTGACCTGTCCCAGAACTGGTTTGATTAATTATTTGAATGACTGGTTTTTACTGCCATTCATGTCCAGTTATATGAATATCAATGCAAATTGGCACAGAGGTCCGCGATGCCCCCCTCTCTCTATTTATTCCACCCTGAATAGAGTGACCGTCATATCAAGGCTGCAGAAAGAGTGCTCTGACCTTGCTAATCATCTCCGTCCTAGCCAATGAGCGGATTACACATTCAAATACCCTCCTGCAACTTCGATTCATTCATAAAAAAGAGGAAAGAGGGAAGAAAAAAAAAAAAGGGGGGGGGGGAATAGTCCCCTCCATGAGGCCCCCAGTGTTTTTGGCTTGGACTCCTTTCAATACTAACCCCACCATCTGCCTTGGTCTTCCTAGGAGCAGAACACTTCCCTGCGGGGATGTGAAAGTGGACACGGCTTCTATATAGCCTAATGGGCATCGTTCATATTAGCAAACAGGCACATAGCTCCAGAATGCCTGCCCTTCAATGCCTGTTTTATGCAGCCCGCTGCTAGCACAAAGCAGTGGCTGTTACCTCGCCCGCCGCCCCGTGTGGAGCATTAGCTCACTAGGGGAAAAAAAGAAAAAAATAAAATCCTTCCAAGCCGCTTTTATGGAAAATAAGCGCTCAGGCTGTTAACGTAAAAATCTAGAGGACAACAAGCGCCACTAATGAGCTAATAACACATGGACCATTTCACTAAGAGAGCTTTCCTTTCATGGCGTACAACCTACATGGGGGGAGAAGTCGCCTTTGTGTGGGGTAGCAAAGTTCTCCTCGGTACCTACGAGACCAGCGTCTCCTTCCTGGCACAGGACGCCGTTCATCTCCACATAAAAAAAAAAAACGGTCCGTGTGGTTAACCCTCGCGCTACGTGTGTGGTCTCCTAGCCTGTTGTCACCAAATGGTGAAAAGGTTCCTCTAAAATGTCTGTTGTGGTCGGAGGAGAAACCAAATTTCTGAGATAAGTGGCGCCAGAGGTCTCCAAATCCACCCCCCTTACCCACTAGAAAAAATATATATAAAATCGTCCATGCGGGGTTGGTCCAACTTATCAACTATCCATAAGATGGGTGATAAGCGTCTTATATGCCCCCAGTATCTCATAGGTGGGGGTCTCGGTGGGACCTGCACCTATCCTTAGAACGGAGCCCGCACCGTGCGCACCGGCTATTTTTTTAAAGTCCTACTGAAATGACTGCGCAAGCGAGGCCGCCACTTCATTTACTTCTATGGGGCTTTATGGAAATTGCCGACTATTTTCGGCAGCCCCATAGAAATGAATGGAGGGGCTGCCCTGCAGGCGCGGTGCACCCTCCTGCACTTTGCGACCCTGGTTCTAAACATAGGTGCTGGTCCCTAGCGATATGCCCCCAATGTCCAAGAGGGAACAATCCCTTTAAGGGGCCTATTTTACTAGGGGTCCATTATTGTCAGAGCCTGGGCCCACCAGAGGATCCTCTGGTACTCTGGTGGGCCAGTCTGACCCTTTGCACGTCCCCGTTCCATTCAGTTTTAGTGGAACTGATGGAGATCGTGGTTGTACAGTGCTCGGCTGTCTTTATCAGTCCTGTAGACTTTGTTGCCCATAGCAACCAACTGGCGCAGGTTTCATTTCTTACAGTGAGCTTGAAAAGTGAAAGCTGTGCTGTGATTGGTTGCTATGGGCAACAAAGACAGTTTTCATGAATCAGTTTTGCGTTTCGGTTTCGCCCGGGGGTTTCTATTTAAAGCGAAATGCATTGACTTGGCCGGCTACACAGGCCGCTGATCGGGGGCCAAACATTGCCACGTGTAAACGTCATATGGACACAAAAATGCCCGCTCGGCAGTATATCGCTGAGGGGTGTTCACAGAGTACAATATCTTTGGCGGCCGTTCATTCAGGCAATTATCCGCTTGTGTAAAAGGTCCTTAAATACGCCTGCTAAATTGTCCATCAGCACTCCGCCCGTGTAAATGGACCTTCATTTTTTTGTCAGAAATAGTCCGCTTTTCAGACTAGTAGGCGTCAATAAAGAAGGGGGGAAATTACCTTTAAAATGACTTAGTTGCCCTCAGCAACCAATCAGATTCCTCCTTTCATTTTCCAAAGGAGCTCTGAAAAATGAAAGGTGGAATCTGATTGGTTGCTATGGGCAACTAAGCCAGTTTTCCTTTATACCATTTTTGAAAAATCTCCCCCAAATGTTAATAGCCGCCCTGTATGCCAGTGACATCACTAATGTATAGGGGGGTGCAAAGTGGCTTCAAATGTCTGTGGCCAGCTTTAGTGCCCCCTTGTACGCCAGTGAAATCACTCATGTATAAAAGCGGGGAGGGAAGTGACTTCAAATGTATATGTTTAGCTTCAGCACCGCCTTATACGTTAGTGACATCACTAACATACAAGGGGCGGGGCAAAAGGACTTCAGATACATACAGTATGTCCAGCTTTACTGCTGCCTTGCATGTTGGTGACATCACCAATCCCCATTGACTAGATAGCGCACAATCAGGGACAGTCCCGCCAAATTCGGGACAGCAACTATGCGGGTCTGACTTTTGCAAGCCCATCCTGTGAAACAGACTTTAAAAGAAACCGGTTTTCTGCAAATTTTGGGCTTTGCCCATTTCTGCTGACAGGAAATGAACCGGTATGGACCAATGAGACGCGGCCTTATAGCCTGGTACAAAATTATGGAGGCGCGCAAAAAAAAGATAATGGACGTCGTGAGGGATACAAAAGGAAAATCTCGCCAAGCCGATTTACCCCATATCTGCTCCCGCCCGCTACCACAATTCTATAAGAATAAAAATGGCCGACTATATGGAGGCTTTAAATTTCACAGTAAAATCTCATCTTGTTCATCCGATCTTTCAGCATCTGATCTATAAAAACAGCGTGCACGCTCCAGCACCTGTGACGGGACAGATGTGACCGCAATCTGCGCGGCTCCCGGCTCTGCTACATCACGTAGCAACACCAATTTCTTACAGGAGAGGGAAAAATAATCTCAACCCAATCCATCTCGCTGGAATTTAGCAGCACTTAAATCACAATTTCTACTGTAGAGCTCAGCGGTGGGTTAACCCATCACGACCCGTCTACAGAGTGTGGGAAAGAGAAGGGGATGCCACGTGTTACATGTACACACGGATGTCACGTCTCCCGGGGTCACTGAATGCTCCTATGTCTATAGATTGTTCCGGGCTGGATGTAAAGCCTATATATTTATCATGGAGGGCAGCAACCAATCAGAATGACGCTCTCATTCTTTTTCCAATGGAAAATTAAAGCAGAAATCTGTTTTGTATTCTGCTTGCTGTCAGTGAATGACACCATTCTTAAAGGCAGCCTGTTAAACCAGGCACATTGTAGAAAAAGCTCAGCCGAACGTGATGATACCTTTCACATAGTGATCTGTCGCTTAATTCTGGAGAGAAATAACCTTTTAATCATATGCAAATGAGTAGTTAAGTGCACCGAGGGCGGGCCAAAGCGTCTCTGTGCACCCTTGCTTCTCCTGCTCCCTCTACTTGATTGATGACTATGCAGGGACCTGGCAGTGCCGATCATAGAGAGGGATCGTCTGGCTGAGGAAATGGGAAGAGCAAAGGTGCACAGAGTGGCTTGGACCCGCCCTCAGTGCACTTAACTACTCATTTGCATATAGATTAAAGCAACTTATCACTAAGTGAAAGGTATCACTGTGTTCAGCTGAGCTAGCCCTAAAACGTGCCTGGTTTGACAGACTCCCTTTAAGAATGCTCTCATTCAATGACAGCAAGCAGAATACTTGCAAGGGATAAATCAAAACAGGTGAGCTATTCCTACAAGACACTGTACCTGGCTCATCAGTGACCTGTTCCCCTTGTCCTTTAAAGCACACTATAATGCAATTCCAAAAAGTTTCCATTCACTGAACTAAGCAGATCTCTTGAAATGGCGAGACTAAGGTTTAATCTACCATTTAGCATATTTATGTTTTGATTACATAGCCCTCAACGAGAAGTCCAAACCCCGCAGATGTTGCAAAACTACAACTCTCAGCGTGTCACGTCAGGGCATGCTAGGGGTTGTAGTATCGCAGCAGCTGAAGAATCATAGCTTGGAGACCTGCAACGGACTAGAAAGTGCCGTCAGTCACAGATGACTTCTTCTTGCTCAGGCTATCGGACTACAACTCCCATCTGTACACGAACAAGCATGCTGGGAGTTGCTGTCCAACCCTGTTCAGTAAAAGAAAGCACAATCCATTGAGAAGAGCGCCCGCCGGAGGTTGTTGTGACAGCTACAGGAAGATTTTCTGTGGACTTTCTGAAGGGTAATTGAACTAAAAGCTTAAAATACAAGGATACAAAGAAGTCGTAAAAATGGAGGTGGGGGGGGGGGGGGGGAATCTTCCACGGTAAGTGTTCGTCTCGCTAGACAGTAATTACTCTCTTCTCATGTTGATTCTGGCAGGATTACTTTCTCTCGCAGACAATGAAGCCAGGTTATTTCATTGCATCGCTGCCTTTCATTCCCTTCACACAATGTATTAAAGGTGGGATGCAGTGGTCTCATCAGATAGCGAGATGTAGCGGTGCTGGGTGCAGCAGAGCGGAGGAATTTACATGTAAATATTATTGGTCTGGATAATCACCCATGCAAAATGTATGGCAGTGCAGATAGTGTATGTCTCTTTAACAGGCTAGTTTTGGACAGATGCAGCAGAGCTATTTACCCTGCTATAGCTTTGCAGATATTTTGAAGCGCATGTCTCTTTAACAGATGCAGCAGAGCGATGTTGGTCATGTACACTACATATCATGCAGATTTTTCAAGTGTATATCTCTTTAACAGGCTAGATTTGAGCAAAAGAAGCAGAGCTGAACAAGGCAGATGCAGCAGAGCTATGTTGGTTGTTTACCCTACCATATCATTGAAGCTATTTGAAGTGTATGTTTGTATGCTAATATTGGGCAGATGCAGCAGAGCTGTGTTGGTCATTTACTGAATTACAGAAAACAGCTGTGCAACATGCTGACACATTATCAACCCCATCTGTGGTTTGGATGACACTACTACTACTGGAATGCAGCCAATGAATGAGGCCTCCTGCAGACGACCGTGTCCGCAAAATACGGATACCTTCCGCATTTTTCTCACTCCCATCAATAGAAGAGACTATTCGTGTCTGCAATACAGAGAAGAATAGGACATGTTCTATAATTTGCAAAACGGACATATGGATGCAGACAGCACATAGACGACACCGCGTGCATCCATTTTCTTTTGCGGATCCGTGGAAATGAATGGGTCCGTGTGCAAGCCCCAAAAAATGTGGATCAGACACGGATGCAATATACAGTTCCTTCATGTACAGCAATGCTCCCCAATCTGCAGCTCTCCAGCTGTTGCAAAACTACAACTCTCATCCTGTCCTGACTGTCTGTGGATATTAGGGCAGGATGGGAGTAGTAGTTTTGCAACAGCTGGAGCTCACGGTTGCACAGAATGGAGGCCATCATTAAGCACACGTTACAACCAACCTGAGGGTCTGGGACACACATCAGACCTCCTAGAAATGGCACATGCAACTACGATGACATATCAATGAAGACAATGATAAGACTAATCGGCTTTGAAGGGGCCACACGTGGCCCCTGAGCTGCTTAGCCCATCAGCATTCCACAGCTCATCTACATCCAGCTTTCCAAAGAAAGCAAAGCAACAAGTAGATTCAATCCCATCATCAGACGTGTCAATGAGACAATAGTAATGCATATCATCTACATACAAAGCAGCAACACATTGCAAACTCATCATCGCTACACAGCAAGGACCACACAAGAACCAGGGCCACGCACTAAATCATAACCAGAGAAACTCATCATGACATAGAACACTCGTCTGACATCTGTACGTGGCTCAGCTCACAATATAAATCAACACAAGCAGGCTGCAGCAGTATACAGACATATCATGCAAATGTAGGTGTGCTGAGTTTGTCACTCGGCACAAGCATTGTGATATCAACTGTTATGTGCGATTTTACATAGGACTGCACGTAACTGTACTGCATTATTCATCAAGAGAGGGATCACCATGCGGCGTTGTTCTCTACACAATCTCACAGCAAAATGATAAGACAAATGTAGGCTCTGCTATATCTGCATATAACTTGTAAGATAATAGCGCTTGGCTCTGCTACATTTAGACATATCTCGCTCCATTTTATAACCTGTCAAGTCAGTAGTGACAAACTCAGCACTGTTACATCTATCGACTATCTAACTGTATATTTATAACATGTCTGAACTATGACCTAGAAGTGAAAAACTTACCTCTGCTACATCTTTTTATATCTAGCTATAAACGCATATTTAGAAGCTAATTTGTAAGACAGTAGTGACAAACTAAGCTCTGCTACATCTTCATATATCTAGCTATGAATGTATATTTATAACCTATCTAGCCCGTAGGACAGTAGTGACAAACTCTGCTCTGCTACATTCATATGTATCTGGCTATATAGTTATAACCTGTCTTTCCTACAGTAGTGTCAAACGCTGCTGCTACTACATACATCCAAACGTAGCAGTGCTGAGTTTTGGACTACTGTCTTACACGTTAGACAAGTTACAAACTTATAGCTAGCTATATGCAGATGTAGCAGTGCTGAGATTATTGCTACTGTCTTATAGGATGGACAAGTTATACATCTATTGCAAGATACATATAAATGTAGCAGAGCTGAGTATGTCACTTCTGTCTTATAGGATGGACAAGTTATAAATCTATTGCTAGATATAGCTAAATGTAGCAGCGCCGAGTTTGTCAATACTGCCTTATAGGATAGACCAGGGATGCTCAACCTGCGGCCCTCCAGCTGTTGTAAAACTACAACTGCGCACAATGCCCTGCTGTAGGCTGTTCGGGCATGCTGGGAGTTGTAGTTTTGCAACAGCTGGAGGGCCGCAGGTTGAGCATGCCTGGGATAGACAATTTACACAACTATTGCTAGACGTAGCTCTCTGTAGCAGAGCTGAGTTTGCCATTACTGCCTTAAAGGATACACAAATGACACATCTATTGCTAGATATAGCTAAATGAAGCAGAGCTGAGTTTGCCAGTACTGCCTTATAGGATAGACAGGTTATACGTATATGGCTAGCTATATCTAAATGTAGCAGGCTGAGTTTGCCATTACTGCCTTAATGGATACACAAATGACCCATCTATTGCTAGCTATAGCAGAGCTGAGTTTGCCAGTACTACCTTGTAGGATAGACAGGTTATACATATATGGCTAGCTATATCTAAAATGTAGCAAAGCTGAGTTTGTCATTGCTGCCTTACAGGATAGATGGGTTACCCCTTTACAGTTATGGCTAGATATAGCTAAATGTAGGAGAGTCGAGTTTGTCACTACTATCTTCTTAGCATACACAGATCAAAATATTTAGCTAGATATATCTAATTGTAGCAGAGCTGAGTTTGTCACTAACGTCTTATAGGCTATGTAGGTTATAAATATATACAGTTATAGCTATATATGTCTAAATGTAGCAGAGCTGAAATTGTCACTACAATGTATTGCTAGGCACAGTAAAATACAGCAGAACTATATATGTACAACCTGTCGTAGTGACAAACTCGGCTTCGCTACATCTTCCTATAGGTATAACCTGTTGATCCTACAATGCAGGGTACAAGGTGCCGCCATCGGCTCACTTATAACCCCGCTTCTACAATAACTGGCCGATTACCCCCGCCATAATACAATCAGGGTCTCCCTTTGATGTGCAATGACCTCGGACAAGCTGTGCATTGTACAGCACTGTACACACATTAGGGCCCCTCAATAAACATCCAGCCCTGCGGCAGCAGAAGGGTTAATCTGCAAGTCAGCTAGCCCAGTGATTAATTAAGGTCCTCAAACAATGTCCCCCCTGCTGACCTCCTATGGTGCAAGCCCAGGACAGCATGCAAATTCTGGGGCTGAGCACCGTCCTGGGCCAGGAAACCCTGGGTGGACCCGCACCCTTACCTGCTGGTTTTATCTCCGGCTTGTCCTCTTCTGATTGTGCAACTGGAAGCCTGGCAGCTGGCACCCCGCTCACCGTCACCAGGGAAAAGCAGAGGGTGCACCACACGGTGATCATTCCCACTAGTATCCCTTTGCACGGGGATAGCCTGCAGCCCCCTCCAGCCTCAGGCATCCTCCGGTTGCATACTTTGCTCCGCTGGTCTCAGCACTGTAAATCCGGGCGCCGGTCTCCTTGACCAAGGTGGCAACGACCTAGAGAAAGCAGAAGGAGAAGAGTCAGCCTGGTACCTAGAGGGCAACAAGAAACCTTCACACCTCACTGTGGTCAACCTATAGGATGGTGTGCCCCCATCTCTGCCATGACTAATGACTGGGAGAGGTCAAGAGATGGACTGGTTATCCTTTAAACGGCACAGGGTGGGCAGAAGACTTGAGGGGCGTCGCATTACTCCTTGTTTTGTATCTATTTTGTAAATATTGCACATTGATACATTGTAACCACGGGAACAATAAGAATGTATCCATTCAGTGACAAGGAGATACCCAATGGGTCCTTCTCCTTAGGTGCCCACAGACATTGGCACCCTGGTAGTACCAGAAGCTGATACAAGCATGGGTGGGGGCAATGGCCCTGTGGCTCTATGGCTGTCACATAACTACAACTCCTAGCATGCCTTAACAGCCAAAGGTTGTGAGTTGTAATTTAGCACCAGCATTAGGCAGGAATCACACCTGCAGTTTTTATTTTATATTTTTTTTAAGAAAATGCAGATCCCTCAGTGTTTCCTTGACATGTTTGATTTTGGACCCACTCCTGTGTTTCCTGCCTAAGGGCTCATGCACACAAGCGTATTTTTTCTTCCGTTTTTTTACAGGTCCATATGCGGAGCCATTCATTTCAATGGGGCTTAAAAAAAAACCAGAAATGACTGTGTCCGTATATCCATTCTGCAGAAAAAAATAATAGAACACGTCCTATTCTTGTCCGTTTTGCGCGGAACGCAAAATACATACAGATGAGTGCATGAGCCCTAAGGCTCCCTGCACACAGGGGTGGATATTCACTCAGATTTCTTCCCATTTCCGCACCAAAACCTGCAGAGTTTGGCACGGTTTTTGCTGCAGATATCACCCTTTGCATTGCAACGGACATGCTGCGGATTTCAAAATCTATGTAGGTCAGTGTCTGCACGTAAAAAAATCCGCAAACTGTACGTAAGATTTGTCAAATCTCGCTCACTTTGCTGGTACGGTGTTACATTGCGATAAAAAAAAAACGCACATAAACCGCAACGTGTGCAGGTATCTTTAGGGAGAATTCACACGTAGCAGATTTGTTGCATACGTTTCTCCAACTGTCCAATTTATTCGACCGGCGCTTGTCGCCATCCACGCGCGTGCTGCCAAAACGACCCCATACCAGAGGCACGGAACTGATTTTTAGAGGCAGAAATTTTTGCAACAAATCTGCCATATGTGAATATACCCCAAAGGCCTGATGCACAGAACTGTAGTTTTCCTGCGCATGCGATCCCCCTTCATTTCCATGCGATCCCCGGTATTTTTGAGGATCCGTGTGGCTGTTCCGCAGATTACAGGACACGTCCTGTTCTGGTCCGTATTGCAGATGAGGATAGTCCTTTCTATTGATGGGAGTGAGAGACGTGCAGAATACACGTGGAAGGTGTCTGTACTCTGCGGACCGAAATATGGACCTGGCTGTGTGCATGAAGCCTAAGAGCCACGACTATGGGGCGATATCAGGAGACTACAGCAGCACATCCAGGCGGACATGTGGCAGGCTGCAGTCCCTGAGCTTCTGATAGACTATGCTGGCAGAGGAGTCCTCAGTGTACACAGCTAGTCCAGGCTGCAAAACTTCCAGGGACTACTACCTGTCCACATACTTGTGCATCAGTCTTGTCACTGACACATTTCTACTTGCAACCTGTACCAGTGCACTGCACCCCCCAAGGTGCACATCAAACAATTGCACTGCACCCCCAAGATACATGCCTCACCAGTGCACTGCACCCCCAAGATGCACGTCAAACGAGTGCACTGCACCCCCAAGATCCCTGCCTATCAAGTGCACTGTACCCCCAAGATCCATGCCACACCAGTGCACTGCACCCCCAAGATCCATAACCAACAAGTGCACTGTATCCCCAAGATCCATGCCACACCAGTGCACTGCACCCCCAAGATCCATGCCACACCAGTGCACTGCACCCCCAAGATCCATGCCACACCAGTGCACTGCACCCCCAAGATCCATGCCACACCAGTGCACTGCGCCCCCAAGATCCATGCCACACCAGTGCACTGCGCCCCCCCAAGATCCATGCCACACCAGTGCACTGCGCCCCCCAAGATCCATGCCACACCAGTGCACTGCGCCCCCAAGATCCATGCCTCACCATTGCACTGCACCCCCAAGATCCATGCCTCACCAGTGCACTGCACCCCCAAGATCCATGCCTCACCAGTGCACTGCACCCCCAAGATCCATGCATCACCAGTGCACTGCACCCCCAAGATCCATGCATCACCAGTGCACTGCACCCCCGAGATCCATGCCTCACCAGTGCACTGCACCCCCGAGATCCATGCCTCACCAGTGCACTGCACCCCCAAGATCCATGCCTCGCCAGTGCACTGCACCCCTCATCCCTGTGGCTACACTCTATCTGCACATTCAGATTGAAATCTGCTATCAACTTCATCGCAACCTGAAATCTCCGGATCTGGAAGCTTATAGAGCCTGCACCGTCCAGCAGAGGGGTCCTCGGGGTCACAGTCCAGCAGGGGGGATCAGGCTCCATGCAGTGTCCGGTGGGATCCAGCACCTACCTGCTGCTCTTATAGCTCCAGAGCCCGGGGGAGCACAGCTCCGGGTGCCCAGCTCCTCTCCTCCCGCTCTACACGAACAGAGTGCCGGCCACTCAGCTTCTCCTCCCCCCTGACAGCAGCTCCAATGTGTTGGGCGTGGTTACACCGCATAACCACTCCTCTATGCAAATATTCAACACGCCCCCTCTCGGTTCTACTATCAAACACGCCCCCTTTGGGCGGTGACGTCACCGCATCCCTCAGAACGTGTGTGTACTCCTGAGGGATGGAGACGGGGAGTTAACCCCTTTGTTGCCTGCGGCTTGTGAATGAGCCGGTGGAATAAAATACTAGAAATAATTTTGTGTGAAAAAACAAAAGTCATGGAAATCCTTGAAAATGTCTGAACTGCTGCTGAGAACATGCTGAGAGGTGACAACAGGGGTGCAGATCATTTATTGCGACTAGGCTATGTTCACACAGAATATCTGACAACCTACAGGGCTGCACATGCAGTATAGCAGGACACTATTCAGTTGTGCAAAGTCTGTACATTATGGGTGAGAGTTATCAAAACTGATGTAAAGGAAAACTGGCTCTGCCCATAGCGACCAATCAGGTTCCTTCTTTCATTTTTCAGGACCGCTTTGGAAAATGAAAGGTGGAATCTCATTGGTTGCTATGGACAACTAAGCCAGTTCTACTTTACACCAGTTTGATAAATCTCCCCCTATGTGTCTGGAAAAGCAGAGTGCCAACCAGTATCCATCTTTTGTATTTTTATCAATAAATTTACATTTTTATACCATTCCCCACTTGTTAGTTTTGGTTTACCCAGTATGGCAAGAAAGTCTGATCGGTGGGGGTCCGACCGATGTCCCCCCCCCCCCCTTACATATTACGGGAACAGAGGACCTATGACCCCCAATATAAATGGAGCAGTGGTCGAGCATGAGCCCTGTCGCTCCAATCATCTCTATAGGACCGGAGATACCTGAGCGATGCACTCGGCTTCTCTCGGGCCCTCCCATAGAGATGAAAGGAGCGGTAGCGAGCATGCTCAACCTCAGCTTCATGCATACGGAGGCAACAGGACCCTTTCTCATGACCTGTGGTGGTCCCAGTGGTTGACCTCCACCGATCAGACTCATCCCCTATCCTGTGACTAGGGCATACCTTTAAAACTTGGCATAACCCTTTAACAATCAATATGGCCCCCAATCGTGTCCTAAATGGGTTGTCAGCCAGCCTTTCTATGCTTCCACTACGTCACTACACTAATGGGCTGGTTTGTCTACTGATGGGGTCACCTACCATCGGACAGAGCCCCTTCCATGGCTATAGGGAGCAACTTTTTGGAAAATGGGCCTTCTGACCCTACCATAATGCACTGCCATAAGGCAGACCACTAGATTTACTTATGGATGAAGCATGGTAGAGACCACTGTGAAGCTGGCATTGTGGGCACCACTTGAGGGTATGACCATAAGTGGTTCCTAAATTCTGATCAGCCACTTGTGCTCTCCACATCTCTCCAGCTTCTCCGATTTTTTATTTTTTTTTTGTCTTTTGGCTAAGATGAAGTGCAGTTGTAATGCCCCATAGTGGCATTACTACTTCTGCACCCTGTTACTGTCTCCTATGGGCTAATATAGTGTCATCTTATGCATTTATTTCAAGTCCTTCACAATGCGCATTCCTATTTCTTGTAACTGCTATTGTTCATATAATTTACCTGGTTCACCAGAAGGTGGCAGTAAGCATGGCAGAGCTACATTTGGAGAGAGTGCAAGCCTTCTTTCCATTCTAACTTTCCCTCGAAGGCCTCATGCACACGACCGTTGTTGTGTCCCGTGTCCGTTGTTCCGTTTTCCGTGATTTTCTGCGGACCCATTGACTTTCAATGGGTCCGTGGAAAATTTGGAAAATGCACCGTTTGTCGTCCGTGATCCGTGTTTCCAGTCCGTGAAAAAAATAGGACCTGTCCTATTTTTTTCACAGACAACGGTTCGCGTTGGGTCCGTGAAAAAACACGGATGCACACAAGATTGTCATCCGCGTCCGTGATCCGTGTCCTTTTTTTTCCTATCATTTGCAAGGCAAACTTGACTTAGATTTTTTTTCACTTTCCTTCATGTCTGCTGATCCTCCAAAAATCAAGGAAGACACACGGAAACGGATCACGGAACAACGGAACCCCGTTTTGCGGACCGTGAAAAAATACTGTCGTGTGCATGAGGCCTAAGGAGGAGAGGGGACTAGTTAGTTAGTTAGAGGTCAGTCTAGATTACCCCTTGCTAGGGGAAGGAAGCAAGGGCTGGGCACTTCGCCGTTGGATGTGTCCATGCCCAACAACAAGCCAGCCAGAGCACCATCAGCTCTGCTGGATGTGGAGGCCACAGCTTGGAGCCTATGAAGCCAGGAGGAAAAGTTCCCTGGATTAAGCTAGAGTCAGACTACAAAGAGAGAAGTTGCAGCATACAGCTAAAGCAAAGTTATTCAGTCAGCACAGCAAAGCCACAGAGCAACAGATGTAGCAGAGTTGATTTTGCTTGCCTGCCAGAGTTAATGCTAAAGCCTGCTGGGAACCAAGACAAAGCCTGAAACTGTTGAAGAAACGTTTATTCAAGTAAAGCTGTTATTGAACTTCATCACAAGGTCTGGACTCAATTTATTTCTCCATCCTCTAATTCAACTACCCTCTATTTGTCTGCTTCGGACAACAACGCCTGGGGTTCCAGCATATCCAGGTAGGAGGACCGTGACACATGCACAACACATTAAGGGACATTGTAGGGCCACCCTATACCGCTTGGCCATTCCTACATCTGGGTATCATCTACTATATCATTAAAAAGGGGCCCTGTGCCCTTGTTGCTTCCCGGCAACTGGCGTCACAAAATACTTATCTCATCTTAAAAGGGACTCCTTGTCGCTGCCATGTGTCGCATAGTTATTGCTCGTATCAATGATATGGTAGACCAGTGGTAATGATTGGATACTAACACATAGTGGAACGGTTCGTAAGGGTCTCTTGAATGCCATGGAGGAGTCTCTTGTAGGTGACCAACCACCAAAGGCTGAGTGGTTTAAAAATCTGAGGAGCAGAAGTATCTCCTGATAGAATAGTGACTTGATGGGTGCCCGAAAATCACTGGGGATGAGGTCCACTGATTAGTATGGCACTTTGCCCGCTCTTTACTTTCTCACTATTTGCCCATTTTCCCAACTCTCATAAATCAGAGGGATATTTATAATCCAGGTTAGATGTGGTGCCCTCTTGACCGTTTAGAGGTGTCTATGTGGTCCCCACCCACTGCATTTCAACTCCTGGAACAACTAGTTGTAGAGCTATGGAGCATGCAACATCCTACGTAGACATCATGACCCAGAAGGACTCACTAAGCTTCGGTGGGGGCATAAGTGGTCCATGACCCTTGCAGGATTCCTTGGCTTGAAGTATTATGGAACATTGGGGGTCTTTTCTTGATTTGGAGTGGGCTTGCATTGGAGCGCACATTCACTTCACACTTTTTATGCACTTGAAGGAGAGAAAGCAGCAACTTGTGCTTTCAAAACTCACAATTTGGAAGTGGCGGGTTAGACGTACTGTTGTCACCCCCCTTTCAGCGGAGGAAACAACAAGGGCTCAGTGTACGGTCCAGGCTCAGAGCTGGGGTGCTCACTGATTGTAGCGTTCCTCTGTGTAAATCATGACATAAAAACATGACTCTTGATATTTTAATGGTGACTTCATCGTCCCGTACAAAGACCAGAGTGACGGCTCCCTCGCCAGCAATGATTTTGTCACCGAGATGTATTAGGCAAAGTTTTGTAGTGAAATCTTCCAGACCCCCCGTCTATAAACCAGAGGCATTAATAGTTAAAGAGCGGCGTCTGTTCACTAGGAAGGATTAGTGAATGTTTAAACATGTAAGAAATGACCAAACCGTACAAATAATGACTCAGAAGTGGAGCGGGGGTCTCTTCATTGTCTTATCATAACCCTTAGAGAGCTCTCTGTCTTTCACCATTAGATGATTATTTGAGCCCAATGGCCAATGAATGATGTCCTTAGGGTTCTGTGCCAGCTGATGGCACCTCCCAGCTCCATGGCACTATAATATCCCCTTCCCTTCTGGAAGACTTGGGCAGTCCCTACCAATCAATGGTCATCCCACCATAGCCCATAGAGAATGGATTGACCTACCTATTGTCAGCATCGGCCAACCATCTAATGTGTAGAGGGTCCTCTCAATTTGCCTTTGGTGGCTCGGAGGAGAGATGGATTGGGTAGCTTGATTTCAACATGCCCTATTCTTTTGTCTTGGTATATAAACCACTGGAAGAGGTGTCTGGCAGTGGCTGCCCCTACATGTAAGATGAATGTTGGCTGAAATGTCCGTTTTGTAGATGATTACACAATCATCCACCCTTGCGGATGGCAGACTGTTATCCGGCAAAAATGTGATCTGTCCGCTTGGATTTCTGGCTGTTGTGTGTATGGCATGATTGTCCATCTGACCATATACAGTAAATCATTTACCACTTGGCATGTGCCCACTGGGTTGTTTAACTTTTTGTTTATAGTCCGTCCCTCGTCTGTCCATTTGGGCTGGCATGTTGATGGTCATATGAACAATCTGATGGACAATTGATCAGCCATATTCCCTGTCAACCTTACTCCCATGTTCTTATTCAGACCATGTTCATGTTCAGCCAAGGCTACCGGGTATATGTATGGGGGCTTAGGTGGGATAGCCTTCTGCTGAATTAGCTTTCCGCACATCTAATGTGCATGGCCAGCCTAAGACTGAAAAGATATTGAGGGGTATTCCATTGTATTGCACCTACACAGCTTTGCTGTGGACTAGGGATCCTGGGGACCACCAGAGGAAGTTATTTTGGAGACCCAATTGCTATATCATCAATAAGGTTAGATAGATTTGGAATCAAAGAAATATACCCTAGTGATTGACACCAAAGGCAACCAAATGTTTTTTCTTCTGGATCTATGGGACTCATTATGATATCAGAGCCTGAGCCCACCGGGCGGATCCTCTAGTACTTTGATGGGCTAGTCCAACCCTGAAAGTTCAGCAAGTATGGTAGGCCTACCAGAGCAACTGTTTGACTAATGGGGCAAGCCTATTATGGATGAATCAATTAAAGTTAACTTCAACGTCAGATATTTTTTGTTTTCGACAGGATTTATTGCCATTTTGGGGGAGAGTCCCACATCCTAACAGAAGGTAGGCTCACAGGAAAAAAGGCAGACTGGTGGGAGGGGTGGCATGTCTTTCTGCTGCAGCTCTCTCCTTATCACAGCTCAGAGGGGTGTCCTCTCTGTTGCCACTCTCTCCCTGTAACTGTCACAGCTTCTTACAGTACATAAGGCTGTTGGCCATTGAAAGATGGAACTGAGCTTGTGCAACCACCTCAGTAGGTGGACGTGCAACATCACTATACAAATTAAACACTAGGGGGCGCCATTATAATCAAGTAAAAACAATATCTCACAAATGGAACATTTTTGTAACAGTAAGTACGTTGCAACAGTAATGAATTATTTTCTACTGAATTATATTAAAATAACACTTAATGGTGGCACCTTTAAGGAGTTTCCTACCGGAGACCCATTAATGGGTCATGCCATAAATGTCTGATGTGTGGGGCTCTCCAAGCTGTAACCCCCAATTTTTCCAGGAACGAGGCTGCCCAGCCCAATGTCTTGAATTATGGGATTAGTGGTCATTCCATTTTTCAATTTTTGGTCATAAGACGCCATTTAGAACAAATGCTTCATCTGGTGCCAAACCTAAAAGCTCCCCATAATCATAGTCTGTAATATCAGATAATCCCTTTCTCTTTTACACTGTTATTTATTCTGCTGAGATGTGAGGTGTTGGCGTATTTAGGGAAATCTTACTCAGCAGTTTTATATATATATACACACACCATACAGTAAGTAATGTCCAGTGCCGTGACCACGCGTGGTGTCAGGCTCGGCCAAGTTTGGTCCTTCAGCCCTATGTCATTTTTCAGATGTATTGTTTATGTAGAATTAAGGCAGGAACATTTTTAATTAATGAGAGCTCGTGGCGTTTGATGTTTTTCTCACTCTTTCATGTAAATTAAGGAAATTAATAAGTCCCTGATATTCAGCTTTTGAAGGCTGATGTATATTCGAAAGCTTTTCATCATTTTTCCGGGGGGGGGGGTTCCAGGTGAGGTTACTGTATAGTATATAATAAAGAATCTAGGATGTAAAGACTAAGCCGATTTCGACTGTGTTTTTGTCTAAGTGGCTGCCCAAACGCGGTTGACGCATGGGTGACAATGGGGGATCGTCATACTCTTCGATAGATTATTCATATGTGTCTACCGGTAATACCATCGTACAGCACAAAATACCGCCCCAGCAGAACTTAATACCACAGTGCAGCACAAAATACTGCCCTCGTGGAATCTAATACTATGGTACAGCACAAAATACCGCCCCAGCAGAACCAAATACCACAGTGCAGCACAAAATACTGCCCTTGCAGAATCTAATACCATGGTACAGCACAAAATACCGCCCCAGCAGAACCAAATACCAAAGCTCAGCACAAAATACTGCCCTCGTGGAATCTAATACCATGGTACAGCACAAAATACCGCCCCAGCAGAACCAAATACCAAAGCTCAGCACGAAATACTGCCCTCGTGGAATCTAATACCATGGTACAGCACAAAATACCGCCCCAGCAGAACCAAATACCAAAGCGCAGCACAAAATACTGCTGCCTGTGCCACAGTATGAACTGAATCATTATCTTGAGGATGGCAAGTGACGGCAGTTGAGTTCAGGAGGGCACCTATGGCTGCTGTCCAGGTGCATAAGTACCTGATTCTACTACATCAATAATGCTGACAGTTCTTTATGTACCTGGCTGATGGCCAAGAGGTGGGCTTGGGCGGCACTCCGTGCATCAGCCCACCGTCAGTCTGCCCATGAGTGGCGGAGAAAGGCTGCTCGCAGGGGGACTATATGTCTTTCTGTCAGAGTTTTCATTTATGTTTAGAACATGAGAATGCGCCAAGGGCGGACTGGCCATAGACCCTACAGGGAAATTTCCGGTGGACCGATACCCAGGGAGCCAGCCAAGGTACAGCCAGCCAGGTACATAATGATCTCATGTTCTCAGCATTACTTAAAGGGGTTGTCCCTCAAAAAATATTCTGCAGATTTCACACCAGCACCTGGATCTGAATACTTTTGTATTTGCATATAATTAAAAATGTAATATAGCCAGTGAGCTATTCAATAAAATGTATCTTCATAGCGCCTCCTGCTGTTTGCTCTTTTCCTTATTTCTCTGTCCAGCTAGCTGAGGTGGTCGCATATGTTCAGTTCCATCCTTCAACTGCCACCAGCTGCATCTACTGTTAGAAACTGTGACAGTTACAGGGAGTAGCAGAAAGGACTTGTAACCTGAGCTGTGATAGGGAGATACAGCAGAAAAGGCACATCCCCAAGCTGTGATAGGGAAAGGACTGCAGCAGAAAGGACACGTCCCTGAGAAAGAACATGTCCCATGTGCTGTGATAGGGAGAGAGTTGCAGTAGAAAGTACATGTCCCCAAGCTGCGATAGTGAGAAAGCTGCAGGCAAAAGGACACACCCCCTGAGCCTGTGATAAGGAGAGGGCTGCAGCAGAAAGACACGCCTCCTGAGCTGTGATAGGGAGAAAGCTGCAACAGAAAGAACACGTACCTAGAGCTCACCAGTAAGGACACATGCCCAGATCTGCCAGCTTGATATAAATCTAGCAGAGCAATGACTGGGGAGATCTCTGGATCCATGTGAGGTACAGGGCTGGTTCTAGCTTTGTTAGTAAGAGATTATCATGTACTATATGATGTCTGATTTTCATTTTTTACATGAATGATTGGATAACCCCTTTAAGGATAATTTTATAACTTCTTTGTATTCTTAGAAACCTTCTTAAAATCCTCTCTTTATGTTCTCCCCTTCTTCGACCAAGTGCAAGGATTTGTAGAAGTATTCATTTTAGCAACTGTCAAAACACGTACCTGCTCTGTGTATTCTGTGTTTAAAGATTTCACTAGAAAATGTGGCGGTATTATAAAGAGGTAGAGCGTATGAAGGATGGCTCCGTCCCCGGTCTGGTTTATATGAGGAGAGGGAGAAGCATCCACACAACCCCCTGCGAACCTCTTCTAATATTCATTTCATTTCTCCGGCTGGTCATGTACTTACAGTGAACCTCTCGCCACGAAAATCATATATCCCAACGTATGGAAACCCAACGGCACAGCAGTCTCATCTACTTGAACCCCTTAAAGGGCTCTCTGCCTGTTAGAACGATCCTTCGACAATAAGCTGTGATTTTTTTAGGGGAAACCTGACAGCAAGTCTTCAATTTCCTTACAGCACCCCCGCTGGGGAAATAAGGTATTGCACAGTTCTCATTGAAATCAATGGGGTTGTCTGTATAATGCAGGACAGGACGGGTCCTCCAGAGAGAGAAAGATGCTCTTTATAACCGCTAATAACTCTGGCCAAGAGATGAGGATCCTGGATACTCAGAATTCAGAAATAGGGTGTACAAAAAAGAAATAGGGTGTAAACTAGTCAACCTCAGCCAAATCTGTCCTCCAAGGATCTGATTTCCATTCTTTACTCACAATATCTCAAGAACTGCAGCTTTAATTTTTAATATTTTTTTGCTGAAGTTGCTATGTGAGTTGTTTTTTTGCTTGTGGAGCAGCCGCTTCATTCAGCTTTATGGGACTGCTGGGGGCTTGCACTCGGCTATCTCCTGCCATAGAGTGGAATGGAGCGGCGGACATGTCCACAAACAGGGGACAAAGGATCTTTTTCTAATGACCCCCGCCGATTAGACATTTATCCTTATCTTGTGGATAGGAGGTAAGTTGCCTTAATGGGACAACATAATAACATTTGCAAAGACAGGTGCACTCTGCGGTCTTACTAAACCCTCATACTGATGTTAAAATTGAGAGATTAGCCAACATGTCCTACGGTGTAGGACATTTCTAAGCCCGAGGACCGCGCCAAGGTTTCTCAAGTAGCTCTGAACCTAACACTCACCTACCTGTGCCGTATGGGCAATAACAGGTGCCAGTGGGCAAATTACAGGAGCGTGAGGTCCGACTCACAGACAACTCACCAGTTACCTCCAGCATGCTAGCAATGGGAGGAGGGAGAAGTCTGCGAGTCCCACTCAAGACTTGCTGATATGGCCCAGGCCTCGCAGGTGCACCTAAATGTAGCCACATTTTAATTGGAGTCTATACACCTCCAAGCATCTCTATATACAAACCAACAGAAAAAATGGCATGGTGTTAAACAGGCAGGAAGTGCTCAAACCCATATACAGTTGTGCATATACACTCACCTAAAGAATTATTAGGAACACCATACTAATACGGTGTTGGACCCCTTTTGCCTTCAGAACTGCCTTAATTCTACGTGGCATTGATTCAGCAAGGTGCTGATAGCATTCTTTAGAAATGTTGGCCCATATTGATAGGATAGCATCTTGCAGTTGATGGAGATTTGAGGGATGCACATCCAGGGCACGAAGCTCCCGTTCCACCACATCCCAAAGATGCTCTATTGGGTTGAGATCTGGTGACTGTGGGGGCCATTTTAGTACAGTGAACTCATTGTCATGTTCAAGAAACCATTTTGAAATGATTCGAGCTTTGTGACATGGTGCATTATCCTGCTGGAAGTAGCCATCAGAGGATGGGTACATGGTGGTCATGAAGGGATGGACATGGTCAGAAACAATGCTCAGGTAGCCCGTGGCATTTAAACGATGGCCAATTGGCACTAAGGGGCCTAAAGTGTGCCCAGAAAACATCCCCCACACCATTACACCACCACCACCAGCCTGCACAGTGGTAACAAGGCATGATGGATACATGTTCTCATTCTGTTTACGCCAAATTCGGACTCTACCATTTGAATGTCTCAACAGAAATCGAGACTCATCAGACTAACATTTTTCCAGTCTTCAACAGTCCAATTCTGGTGAGCTCGTGCAAATTGTAGCCTCTTTTTCCTATTTGTAGTGGAGATGAGTGGTACCCGGTGGGGTCTTCTGCTGTTGTGGCCCACCTTTCTTTCCCATTCTGACATTCAGTTTGGAGTTCAGGAGATTGTCTTGACCAGGAGCACAACCCTACATGCATTGAAGCAACTGCCATGTGATTGGTTGACTAGATAATCGCATTAATGAGAAATAGAACAGGTGTTCCTAATAATTCTTTAGGTGAGTGTATATACAGGGGAGCAAATCCTGCACTTGTGGCCCATTGCTAACGGCGATCCCCAGCAAAAATGCATACAGTGGAGGATGCCCGCAGCGGACCACAAGTACCACAATAGACATCCTACACAAGATAGCAATTATGTGGTTGTGATAACCAATATAACAATATAATAACATTTGCAAAGTCTGCGGTCTTACTAAACCCCCATACTGATGTTAAAACTGAGAGATTAGCCAACATATCCTACTGGGCCATATCAGCCAGTCTTGAGTGGGACTCGCAGACTCCTCCCTCCTCCCATTGCCAGCATGGCTACATGCTGGAGGTAACTGGTGAGTTGGCTATGAGTCGGACCTTACGCTCCTGTAATTCGCCCGCTTCGCCTTTAAAAATGTGAAAAAGATAAAAACCGCATCGGTTTTTCCAGATGACAACCGGAGAGAGACGGATCCGGTATGGCAATGCATTTGTGAGACGGATCCGCATCCGGATCCGTCTACAAATGGTATCCGTTTGAATACAGATTGCCGGATCCGGCAGGCAGTTTCGGTGACGGAACTGCCTGCCGGAATCCAGCGACGCTAGTGTGAAAGTACCCTTACACAAATCTTGTGTACACTTTGCGGACTTTTTCCGTGCGGAAATTGACCAGCTGCACGGATTTAAAATTAAATAGCATGTCAATTATGTTTGCGGTTTTAGCTGCGGATTTCACCCAGGGTGAGATCTGAGGCAAAACTGCCTTAATTCCGGACCAAAAAACGCAATGAGACATTTTGGATTTTGGTGCGAATATGCTGCATAAATGCAGATAAATACACACGAAAATGCGTGCGGATCTTATGTGCTTTCACCTGCACCCATGTGGCTGACATAAGACAGCCCCCGAGGTACTGACTAGACTCAGAACTACCGATTAAGAAACTGTTCTAGAACTGGGAATAACCCTTTAAGTCCTGGTTGACGCCCCATCCATTTACAGTGCCTGGGGTTAAGGGATTCAAGTCTTATGTATGTGAAGGTCCTCGCAACTGGAGATATGTGAGTTCAATAAGTGATCAAAGGGGCAGATATTTTTCAGGACTCAGTACAGAAATGGCTGATAACAGGGAACAATAGCGCCAGCCAATGGAGACAAGGTAAACTTTATACAGAAAAACCTGGCCATACACACATGTTTCTTAGACCTGGTTCAAGTGTATTATAACTATATAAATTGTTAAAGGGCCCAATGGGCCATTATTACCCAGGGGCCCAGACTGCTCTCAACTCTGCTTCCCAGGGGATGACTGGGAACTTAAAGTGGCCCTGGAAAAAACAAAACGTGTTGTTGTAGGTGGGTCCAAATTGACAGAAGGCAGAGCAACACATGTAGATGGGGCCAATCCAAGTTGACAGAGTCAGTAATATCATACTGCAGCACAGAATACCTCCCCAGCAGCAGTCCCTCTATGGTGGCCATCAATAGCTGCCAAGCTCTGTCCCTAATTAAGATATGGAGCAGGGGGCTCAGGAGGTGAGATGTGGGACACAGAACCAAGGCAGACCTACCTTTAGCGTGCTGCCTAGACTGTCCCTAATAATGACCCCTATTGTGCCCCCAGTAGTATGTACCCAGCCAGCCTCAGTGAGGATAGCTCAGATGGCCCTGTGGGGCACCTGTCCACTAGGAAAATTCCCTGTAGGGTCTATGGCCAATCCGCCCCCGCCACTTTCTCTAGTAGCCTTTCTTCCTCTTTATCTTATTTTATATCTTTTATTATACTTTTAGGCCCTGATTTATCAACATTGGTGTGTCCTCTGCACTGCTGGAGGAGGCCTCCTCCGGCAGTCCGTGAGCCAGAATGAAATCTACGGTAGCTCGGAGCTGCTGTAGATTTCAGCTATTATTTACACCAGTTTCTGGCGTAAAATAATAATGAATGTTCCCCACCCTCACCACACCCCCTTTTCGGAAACCCACAAGGAGGGTGTAAAAATGACTTCGCGACTTTTTAACACCAAAAAAAGCATAGGGAGGGGGATAAATTTCCCCCTTAGTTTTTTGTTTGCTTTGGTTGGCACAAATGGTGGTTCGCAGCGCTAATGTCTGCCCCGTTCTTGCATGTTCCATATGTAATAGTCTAAAAAAAACAAAAAAACAATGTAAACATGGTCATAAAAATGTATAAATAAAAAAAAAAAGTACTGAGAACCATTTCATCCTTGGTACAAGCTGTGCTTTAAGGGGGGTATTTCTCGCTGTTTGTCATACTCCTGCTGTCTCAGGCTGGCAAGACATTAAAGGGGGTAACGGAGTTAATACCAAGGATAGAGAGGGAGAGACACAAACTGGATGGCGCTAAATTACATATTTCTGTCTAGGCTGTCCAAGGACAGACGGCATTGATAACAGGAAGCTGACATGCTGTACATAAACTTGTCTGGGCCGAGAGCCTCCTGCTACCTTGTAAGGGCACACGTCGTCCTATCTACAGGAGGTATGAAAATGAAATATTTATTGTCTTATTATGTTAAGGAGTATGTTAAGGGAATTCGGAAATGAAGTGTCCCTCGCACTGCTCAGTGATGTCAGGTCAGCCTCTTGCACACGAACATGGCCGTATTGAGGCCCACATACAGCGGGTCCGCAATACACGGGCACCGGCCCGTGTGCAATCCGCATCGCGGATGCGGGTCCGTTCACTTGAATGGGTCTGCAATCATGGAGATGCGCAATGGAAGCACGGATCGGAACCCCACGGAAGCACTACAAAGTGCTTCCGTGGTGTTTCTGTCCGTGCCTCCGCACCGCTAAAAAATAGAACTCGTTCTATTTTTTTTTTTGCGGTGTGGACGGATCACGGACCCATTCAAGTTGAATGGTTCTCGATCCGTCCCGGCCGCCGCACAGATGTTGCCCGTGCATTGGGGACCGCAAATTGCGGTTCCCGATGCACGGAACAGATGCGCAAAGTCCGTGTGCAAGAGGCCTCAATCTAACACACCATAGTCGGCCATGCTAAAATACCTGCGTCGGTTTTACTTGTCTGAGCTCAGTAGTACCCTCTGGAGAGGTAGCCTCCAACTTGTTGAGGAGCTACAGCTCTCAGAATGCTGGGGGTTGTAGTTGCATAACAGCTGGAGAGCCGTCGATACTTCAGCTGTAGTAAAACTACGACTCCCAAGATGTACACTTGCTTGGCTGTTGTCAGACCTCCATAGAAATGAATGGAGCATGCTGGGAGTCGTAGTTTTACCACTGCTGGAGGTTAGCCATCACTGTTCTAATCCATATGTGCAGTATTCTAGTACTTGGTGGTCCTAGAAAAGAATGGAGGGGGTCAGCTTTCAAATGTGATCATAGCGGTTGTCACTTCCCTTCCCCCATTTATCTTGCTAGGTATCCAAAGGTTTAGCCATAAATATAAAAATCCTGGACAATCCCTTTAAAGGGCATCTGTCAGCAGTTTTGTACCTATGAAACTGGCTGACCTGTTGCATGTGCGCTTGGCGGGTGAAGGCATCATGTTCATATGTGCCCGCATTGCTGAGAAAAATGATGTTTTAATATATGCAAATGAGCCTCTAGGAGCAACGGGGGCGTTGCCATTACACCTAGAGGCTCTGCTCTCTCTGCAACTGCTGCGCCCTCTGCATTTGATTGACAGAACCAGGCAGTGAAAACATCATCACATCTGGTCCTGTCAATCAAAGAGAAGAGAGCGCAGCAGTTGCAGAGAGAGCAGAGTCTCTTGGTGTAATGGTAACGCCCCCGTTGCTCCTAGAGGCTCATTTGCATATATTAAAACATCATTTTCTAGGAGTAAAATATGTGCATGCACATGTTGAAAAATATGCCGTGTACCTGAGGCCATATATAAATAAAGCTTAATCCATGAAAAGCTCTACAATCTTATTTCTTTAATTTTCCCCCAATTTTTCCACGATTTGTGCTTGCTGTCAGTGAATGGAAACACACACAAAAAAAAAAAAAGAAACTACACACCCCTAATAAAGTACACACACACAAAAATACGTCCCCCTCCACTTTAGCATCCACTCCACCTCTTTGGCAAGTATACAAATTAATCTAAATTTTTTTATTTATTTTTTGTAAAATACAGCTTTTTCTGTCCTCCCCTACATGCCGAGAAGATGGCCTGGTATGCCCAAGCTCAGATGTGATAACGGATCCCTCGTACAAACAGAAGAAGACGACTCCATATGGAGCAGAGTTTGAAGCAACCTCAATGTGTTTCTCCAATGTAATCAGATTTTCCTCTCTAGTCACATCCAAAGCGAAATCCAAAATGATGCTTTATCCGCGGTGTCAGATTTAACTCTTAGCTCTAAGTGTGAAACTGTTATGGAGGTTTTCTGGTAGCAGGATAGCCAGCAGAATTCCGATGTTATCTTTGGGTGTGAATGGAGAATAAAGCATCATGTTCTCATTAATCTTTACAAAAAAATGTAAAGTGAAGTATTTAATAGTTTCTACCCTGCGGCAAGTCGCCTCTTACGAGGCAGGGATCTGCTAGTGGCTTTTAAAGGGTTAAGAAAAATTCCATGGCTCCCAGCAAAATAGTGATTTCACACTGTGCGCAGAGCTGGTGCCGCCGGCGGCGTCTCTACTATATATGTGAGCGGGCAGGTGACTGCTGCCTTCTTATAGGCACCGATGAGAAATGCTCATAAAGAGCTTGTTGTACATGAAAACAGAGAGGAGTAAAACGCGTCATGACGGCTCTCCTCACAAGGAAACGCGTGCTTGCAGACTGCAGACAGAAAATGAGAGTTTATGTGTGTGTGATGGGTGTAGTGTATGTGTATTATGTGTGATGGGTGTATTGTGTGTGTATAATGTGTGATGGGTGTATTGTGTGTGTATTATGTGTGATGGGTGTATTGTGTGTATTATGTATGATGAGTGTATTGTGTGTGTATTATGTGTGAGTGTATTATGTATGATGGGTGTACTGTGTGTATTATGTATGATGAGTGTATTGTGTGTGTATTATGTGTGATGGGTGTATTATGTATGGTGAGTGTATTGTGTGTGTATTATGTGTGATGGGTGTATTATGTATGGTGAGTGTATTGTGTGTTCATTTTGTATGGTGAGTGTATTGTGTGTGTATTATGTGTGATAGGTGTATTGTCTGTGTGTATTTTGTATGGTGTGTGTATTGTGTGTGATGGGAGTATTGTGTGTGTATTATGTGTGATAGGTGTATTGTGTGTATTATGTGTGATAGGTGTAATGTGTGTGTTTATTAGGTATGGTGAGTGTATTGTATGTGTATTATGTATGGTGAGTGTATTGTGTGTTTATTTTGTATGGTGAGTGTATTGTGTGTGTATTATGTGTGATGGGTGTATTGTGTGTGTATTATGTGTGATGGGTGTATTGTATGTGTATTCTGTATGATGAGTGTATTGTGTGTGTATTATGTGTGATTGGTATATTGTGTGTGTATAATGTGTGATGGGTGTATTGTATGTGTATTATGTGTAAGTGTATTATGACTGATGGGTGTACTGTGTGTATTATGTATGATGAGGGTATTGTGTGTGTATTATGTGTGATAGATGTATTGTATGTGTATTATTTATGGTGAGTGTATTGTATGTGTATAATGAATAATGTGTGTATTGTATGTGTATTATGTACGTTGTGTATGCTGTAGGTATGTTTGTGTCTGTCATTTGTTTTATTGGGTTTTCTGTATAATATGTATATGTTTTTGTATATATGTATGATTTGGGATTGAATGTATTATGTGTGTTGTTTAAATATATGTATAATATGTGATTGAATGTGTATTAGGTGTGAAGTGTGTGGTAATTAATGTTTGCATTGCATGTATATGTTTGATTTACGGCTGTATTGTACTGTATATGCTGTGTCTGCGTTGTACATATATTCTGTATGCTGAATGTGTATTATGTATGATGTGTGTATTGTGTATATGATGTACGTGCCCTGTGTCTGTGTACAGTCTTCTGTACTTGTCACACTCCTGGCGATGTATCAGATGACACAGATAATGACACTAATTTCTTGACTGACAAGCATTTTAATCGTTCTAATTTGGTGTAATTCTGGAACATTAGTCCGTGTAGAAGAGTATGACCCAGACAGACCTGCATGGAGTCACTTCTTTTATCAGTTTGACCTCCAAATAGTCATGTGATGATAGATAGATACACTACGTGCAGAATTATTAGGCAAATGAGTATTTTGACCACATCATCCTCTTTATGCATGTTGTCTTACTCCAAGCTGTATAGGCTCGAAAGCCTACTACCAATTAAGCATATTAGGTGATGTGCATCTCTGTAATGAGAAGGGGTGTGGTCTAATGACATCAACACCCTATATCAGGTGTGCATAATTATTAGGCAACTTCCTTTCCTTTGGCAAAATGGGTCAAAAGAAGGACTTGACAGGCTCAGAAAAGTCAAAAATAGTGAGATATCTTGCAGAGGGATGCAGCACTCTTAAAATTGCAAAGCTTCTGAAGCGTGATCATCGAACAATCAAGCGTTTCATTTAAAATAGTCAACAGGGTCGCAAGAAGCGTATGGAAAAACCAAGGCGCAAAATAACTGCCCATGAACTGAGAAAAGTCAAGCGTGCAGCTGCCAAGATGCCACTTGCCACCAGTTTGGCCATATTTCAGAGCTGCAACATCACTGGAGTGCCCAAAAGCACAAGGTGAGCAATACTCAGAGACATGGCCAAGGTAAGAAAGGCTGAAAGACGACCACCACTGAACAAGACACACAAGCTGAAACGTCAAGACTGGGCCAAGAAATATCTCAAGACTGATTTTTCTAAGGTTTTATGGACTGATGAAATGAGAGTGAGTCTTGATGGGCCAGATGGCTGGATTGGTAAAGGGCAGAGAGCTCCAGTCCGACTCAGACGCCAGCAAGGTGGAGGTGGAGTACTGGTTTGGGCTGGTATCATCAAAGATGAGCTTGTGGGGCCTTTTCGGGTTGAGGATGGAGTCAAGCTCAACTCCCAGTCCTACTGCCAGTTTCTGGAAGACACCTTCTTCAAGCAGTGGTACAGGAAGAAGTCTGCAAGGTAAGAAAAACATGATTTTCATGCAGGACAATGCTCCATCACACACGTCCAAGTACTCCACAACGTGGCTGGCAAGAAAGGGTATAAAAGAAGAAAATCTAATGACATGGCCTCCTTGTTCACCTGATCTGAACCCCATTGAGAACCTGTGGTCCATCATCAAATGTGAGATTTACAAGGAGGGAAAACAGTGCACCTCTCTGAACAGTGTCTGGGAGGCTGTGGTTGCTGCTGCACGCAATGTTGATGGTGAACAGATCAAAACACTGACAGAATCCATGGATGGCAGGCTTTTGAGTGTCCTTGCAAAGAAAGGTGGCTATATTGGTCACTGATTTGTTTTTGAATGTCAGAAATGTATATTTGTGAATGTTGAGATGTTATATTGGTTTCACTGGTAAAAATAAATAATTGAAATGGGTATATATTTGTTTTTTGTTAAGTTGCCTAATAATTATGTACAGTAATAGTCACCTGCACACACAGATATCCCCCTAAAATAGCTAAAACTAAAAACAAACTAAAAACTACTTCCAAAAATATTCAGCTTTGATATTAATGAGTTTTTTGGGTTCATTGAGAACATGGTTGTTGTTCAATAATAAAATGAATCCTCAAAAATACAACTTGCCTAATAATTCTGCACTCCCTGTAGATAGATAGATAGATATGAGATAGATATTAAATAGATAGATAGATAGATAGATAGATAGATAGATAGATAGACAATAGATATAGAATAGAGTTTCTAAATTTCTTAATCACCTTCTAAAATGCTAAATAACGGAGCTATTAAGGCTGCTTTCACACTAGCGTTCGTTGGTCCGTTCGTGAGCTCCGTTTGAAGGAGCTCACGAGCGGACCCGAACGCCTCCGTCCAGCCCTGATGCAGTCTGAATGGATGCGGATCCGCTCAGACTGCATCAGTCTGGCGGCGTTCAGCCTCCGCTCCGCTCGCCTCCGCACGGACAGGCGGACAGCTGAACGCTGCTTGCAGCGTTCGGGTGTCCGCCTGGCCGTGCGGAGGCGTGCGGATCCGTTCAGACTTACAATGTAAGTCAATGGGAACAGATCCGCTTGAAGATGCCACAATATGGCTCAATCTTCAAGCGGATCCGTCCCCCATTGACTTTACATTGAAAGTCTGAACGGATCCGCGCAGGCTACTTGCGCACTTGCAAAAATTTTTAAAGTTATTAATGCAGACGGATCCGTACTGAACGGAGCCTCCGTCTGCATTAATATGATCGGATCCGTTCAGAACGGATCCGATCAAGCGCAAGTGTGAAAGTAGCCTTACCTAATGGGAGAGAATATTAAAACTTGACCTTCACACCTCCCCCCGTTGACACCCTATATGTCCCTGTGCACATTGCAGCGGCCATATGCTGGTTGTTCCGGGTACAGATATGTGGCAGTATCTGTACTTTACACTGCCATGAACAATGTATGGCTCCTGCATGAAGGGATGGGGTATAAAGCAGAGGGATGTGACCTCTATCAGCGACTAAAGTCTGGCATTCCATACATATGCACTGGTGCGTACATGCATCCATGGCGTCGGCACCAGCGTCATCCATATACTGGTTTGGACACAATTGAAGTACGCGTTTGTACTGTTCTGACCCTTTAACAGGGAGAATAAATCATCGGTTGTTATATTTTGGGCTCTGCCATCTTAGCTAGTTAATAACCTGTCTAAAAGAAAACTCTCTTTGCTCCCCATAGCAACCAATCACAGCGCAGCTTTCATTTTACCACAGCAGTTTGTGAAATGAAAGCTGAGCTCTGATTGGTTGCTATAGGAAACCAAGACATATAAAGCCTAATGTGAAAGGAACCTAAAGCAAAACCAAAAAGAAAAAGAAACAATGGACACACGGGAGGGTTTCTCCTTTTGGGGGTTCACATTTGTAGTTAATTCTACAGATATTTCTGCAACTAATCTGCCATGTATGAGACGAGGTTGGAGTGAAGTGGCTGATAACAGAGATCACATTCACTCTTTGGTATCCCTTTAAGAATTGCTCTGTATACATTCTCAATTGCCAGGGCTGCTGAGTTAGCGTTTCCTTTGCCCGCCACGTATAATGCAGGAGGTCTATGTTCGGATTTGTAGGGATGTCAGGGGAGCAGCTGGACACAGCATTTTCCCTCCTGGCCGGCCATTATTTACAGTAAATAGGTCAGAAGCAGAGCGAGGCCTCTCACCTTCCAGGGGATTCATCTTCAGGACAATCCTCGTACTAATTCATTATTCACGCTCCATCGAAATGGCCTTCAGTGCAAAACCAACAAAAAGACCACCTGCCTGACTTCTGCTCTCTCTTTAACTCTCGCCCCACCATTTGTCACCAGCCAAGGCATCTTTGCATATAATACCCTTTAAATGGAGAGTGTGGTCCGATATTCAGATCTCATCCCTTCACTATATGTATGGAGGTATATGGCCCGCAGACCGCCATACAGATATTTTAACTGATGACCTATCCTCCAGATAGGTCATCGGTATCTGATTGGTCGGGGTCCAACACCTGTGACCCCCGCTGATCAGCTATTTTAGAAGGCAGCGGCGCTTCGCAGCTTTCTCGCACTAGTGATGAGCGAAGCGAGCTTCAGATCCGAAGTCGCTTCATTTAAAACTTCAGATTAATGCTGTACGGAGATCCGTCTCCATACAGCATTAAAATGTACAGCCTCCGATGAGGCGAATTCAGCTATTCACGAAGTGTCGAGGGACTCTGTAGTTTAAAACTTGGATCCGAACTTGGCTTCGATAGTCTCACGAGACTTCGGGAATAACTCCTAATGCTTTATGGAGACAGATCTCCGTACAGCATTAATCCGAAGTTTTGAGCGAAGCGACTTCGGATTTATGATCTGAAACTCGCTTCACTCATCGCTAGGCGTCACGTTCATTGGGCATTTGGCCTAGCCGCAGCTCAGCCCTATTGACATGAACTGTGCCGCAGCGTTACTGCTAGCGCAGGTGCCATCTCAAACAGCTGGTCGGCGGGGGTCCCAGGTGTCGGACCCCAACCAATCAGATACAGATGACCTATCCTGAGGAATCCAAGAAAACCCTTTAACAATGAACACCAAATTGGTTAATTTAATCCTGATGTGGCTTTTACAGTCCTGCAGTGTTCAGCCGCAAGATGGCTACGTCCCTACCACAGCATGGCGCACAGTGTTTCCATACCCATGGCCCTTTTTCAGGGACTGATAATTAGTTAAATGAGTGTTCATAGCAAATGAGCTCTTAGCAAGCTCTGCCTCTGATGCCACCAGAAGGCAGCTATCCTATAAATCAATGTTCGACCCTTTAAATAGGCCTTGAGACATGACTCGGATATTAAATAAGCCAGCATCTCATATGCAGACAGCTGTTTCAGGGTGATTGCCCCCTCATCAGCGCAGAGCAGAGAGTACTGGCTTATCTGGGTGAGAGGCCTAGGTCAGGATTTGGGGGGTGCTATCTCTCCTTATGCCTAATTATAATCCAAGTCATGTCTCAAGACCTGTTTAAAAGGTCGAACGTTGACTTATAGGATAGCTGCCTTAGATCTGGTGGCATCAGAGGCAGAACTTGGTAAGAGCTCATTTGCATATCCTCTTGCCAGAATTCAAGAGGAGTGTTGCCTTGACTATAAGACTCCTCACGCCATTTAAGGCGCTCTCCATTAGGAGATGTTGTATTCCTCAAAATCAAGAATACTTGTTCCCGATCATTCACATCTTTTATATAGGCCTAAAACACTTTGGAGTTGGAAACTAGACGGCGGATGGAGCCTGCTGGCACCGGTAGCTGCCCGAAACAGCTCCGAAACAGCTTATTTGTAGGGGCTGCGGGGTATTGGACCACCACCAATCTAATATTGATGACCAGTCCTGAGGATAGGTCATCATAATCTAGGTACTAAAAAAAATGAATTAAAGACCAATGTCCTGGAAAATACCAGATTGTAGTTTGGGACAAATAGTCCCTAGGTTTATGAACTAATTCAAGGTGTCCTTGAGCATTTCTGTAGGATCCCATGTACACAGAGCAGAATATCAGTGACAAGCATGATCCTCTCCAGTACAATGTCTCTAGCAAATCCATGACCTCCATGTCTTGCAGATAAACAACCTGCTCCTTATTCCAGAGACCTTCTGCCTGGGAGCTGCTTATCTGCTGTATGTCACAAACATCTTCCAGCAGAGGCTGGACTGGCGACTGGACAAGACCATGGGGGAGGGGGGTTATCACGCCCTACACTCCAGAATTCTGGCTTCAAAAAGTGTCAAAATAGGGCTTTTGTGACTTTTCAGGGCTTATTTACACAAACATTTTGCAACCTTTTTGCACCACTTACTCCAGTTTTAAAAAGTATTTTGGAAAGTGGCTGTGGTGAGCTACGGCTGAAACTACTAAAGTACAAGCAAACACAATGCAACACCACTCTGCAAACCGAATATAAGAAGTGATGCTATATTCACTATATAAATGAATACGAGGTTCTCAATAAACATATTTTGATCAAAATATTTGGTGCCCATCCACCACGGCAAGGTGACCTCTTTCTGGATGGGAACCTACTCTATTTTATTCCTCTCCCTGTGCCGACCAGCCCGTAATTCAGGGAGATATTTGCTAGGTACCTCCTATTAATCTATACAGTGGATATAGCATTAGTTTATATATTCTATTTTGTGTTTGCTTGTACCTTTTTACCGTCAGAGAGAACTGGAGCAAGACTATGAGTATGACGCTGCTCTAAAGGGCTTCTTACCTCCCCCATACGATGCACGGCTCTCATCTTCTGGCTACGCTTACCTCACAGGACC
This sequence comes from Bufo gargarizans, assembly GCF_014858855.1. Classification (NCBI taxonomy): domain Eukaryota; kingdom Metazoa; phylum Chordata; class Amphibia; order Anura; family Bufonidae; genus Bufo; species Bufo gargarizans. The sequence goes on along the minus strand of NC_058080.1, from coordinate 57,461,671 downwards.
CGACATCTTTTTTGGTTTCAGAATAATGATTTATAACAAGAGGAACTGGTTCTCCCAGAAATCACTGCCAGAACGGTATAGATGAGATTTTGCTCTTATAGTTGAGATAAAATAGATTAATTCTATTAAATGTGTGCCAACAGGCAGCACATAGCAAATTACTTCTAAACACCAATCCGTTCCTCTGTTATTCCTCCTGGATATTTATGAATAAATTGACAACTGAGTCCTACCATTCTCCTCATCAAAGGAGCATGCCCTTATAGGGTCTGTCTCTGCCAGCAATGATTGGACAGTGTCAAGGTATACAGAGACAACCCCTTTAAGCTGTGCACTCTGGAAAGGAGCAGGTTAAGACAACATACTAAGGGCTCATGCACACGACCGTATGTATTTATCAGTCCGCAAAAAAAACGGATCCACAAAAATCCACGGAGGACTTTTGAATGCAAGCAGGGGTGCACCACCAATGAAGCCAGGTGAGGTGATCACCTCAGGCAGCACCAGCTATGGGGCAAGAGGGGGCAGCAGCAGGGCCATGGACAATGAGTGCTTTCATTGTGGCAAAGGGGTTAGGGTAAGAACTTGGCATGGGGGGGGGGCCGTTTCAGTTTTCGCCTCAGGCAGCAGAAAGTCTAGGTGCACCCCTGAATGCAAGTATACATACGTCATAAAATGCCTTGCTTGGTTTCTGGCCAATGTCTATCATGGAAAGAGATTTGCAACTATGCTAGATCATCTTCCCGTCCATTACGACTGGAAACAGGTGATGTGGAGATGAGGTTATTATGTCATTTCTTGTAATTTGGGGAGGGCTCCTCAGTGACTTTGATACCCTTACTCTATTTGTCAGCGATTTCGCGGTCATTATTGAATAGTGGTGAGGGTATCTGTCAATGATGGGATCACCGGAGCTTGTAGACATGCTGGAAAATGACCGACCAAACACTTGTTGAGGGAAAAATCTTCTAAGAGAACCTGGATGAAAGTGATCCTACAAAAAGTATCCCTCAACCGATTGAGTCTTACTGCAGATGACACGCTATTCACAAAGGATCCAGATGGAACTAATCCAAAAACGGAATGGTACAAGCCTCAGGCCATGCATGACCCAAGACACCTTCATCAAACAGGCTTCCACACCTCTTCCACAAGATTGCGATCTGGTTTTCTCACAAAGTGCAAGGTCAGATTTGATGAGGGGCACTTTTTGCTCAGGTCTCAGCTAGAACAGATGCTTCTGATATACATCTCTGGTTTGGTTTTGATGAAATGAGTGTCTTTTATAAATAAGATCCATAGGGAGTATAGTGTCTACAGTAACAACAACCACCCAAGTTCTTAAATATTCTCACAAACTATTAGATCGTATTGATAATATATAGTGGGTGTGCAATGACAAAGTTTATGATGGGTGGAACAGAGGAAACCCAGTTTGATACCTAAGCATTAAAACGGGATGTCCAAGATTACCATCTGCTTTTTTCCCCCCAAGAAAGAGCTCCACTCCTATCCATAAGCACTTAAAGGTGAAAGAGCTGCAATACCAGACACTGCCTATGAGGTAGAGTGGCGCTGTTTTTAGAAAAAAACAGGAGATCCTTTTTTTTCTTTCTATTTCTGGACAACTCCGTGACTCCAAACTGAAGTGTAGCTTTAAAAATGAGCCATTTTCTCCTGGCTTAGATCTACAGATGCCTTGGAGAAGCTTCATCTGGCACAAGTCATTGTCCTGTGTGTCCCTGAAGGCAATTAGTGTAATCCGGTAGTTCTGGTGCCGGAGCTACAGCAAAACAGCTGATCAGTGGGGGCGCTGGAAGTTAGACCCCTGAGGATCTGACATTGATGACCTATCCTAAGAACAGGTCATCAATAGTTCAGTCCTGGAGAACCCCTTTAAAGGGAACCTGTCACTGGGATTTTGTGTATAGAGCTGAGGACATGGGTTGCTAGAAGGCCACTAGCACATCCACAATACCCAGTCCCCATAGCTCTGTGTGCTTTTATTGTGTCAAAATAACGATTTGATACATATGCAAATTAACCTGAGATGAGTCCTGTCCCTGACTTATCTCACATACAGGACTCATCCCAGGTTAATTTGCATATGCATCAAATAGTTTTTTTTACACAATAAAAGCACACAGAGCTATGGGAACTGGGTATTGCGGATGTGCTAGCGGCCTTCTAGCAACCCATGTCCTCAGCTCTATGCACAAAATCCCAGTGACAGGTTCCCTTTAAGGCTAGCTTCACACATGGCATGTATGTTTTGGAATTTTGGTTGTAGAATTTGCACTGAGATTCCACAAAAAAGTAAAATTTAAAAAAATGTATTGCAGCTAAATCTGCAACAATATCCTTGTGGTTGGGATTTTTAGGCTGGTTCAACAACAGTAGTGAGATAAGATGTGATGTCACAGTACAGGGTTATAAAGGGCTATTGCACACTATGATGTCACAGTAAGACAGCTAGCAGGTGGTGATGTCATATTATTACACAGATAATGCACACAGTGATGTCACAATAAGAGATATAGAATACAGTATTGTCACAACATAGAGATAATCCACCGAGTGATGTCACAGTAAGACAGCTAGCAGGTGGTGATGTCATATTATTACACAGATAATGCACACAGTGATGTCACAATAAGAGATATAGAATACAGTATTGTCACAACATAGAGATAATCCACCCAGTGATGTCACAGTATGGGGATAATGCACACAGTGATGTCACAGTACAGGGATAATGCACACAGTGATGTCACAGCATAGCAATGTTGTACACAGTGATGTCACAGTACAGGGATAACATGCACAGTGATGTCATAGTACAGGGATAACATGCACAGTTATGTCACAGTACAGGGATAAAGTGCACAGTAATTTCACGGTACAAGGATAATGTACACAGTGATGTCACAGTACAGGAATAATAAGCACAGTGATGTCACAGTACAGGGATAATACATACAGTGATGTCACAGTACAGAGATAATACACACAGTGATGTCACAGTACAGAGATAATGCACACAGTGATGACACAGTACAGGGATAATAAGCACAGTGATGTCACAGTACAGAGATAATGCACACAGTAATGTCACAGTACAGGGATAATGCACACAGTGATGTCACAGTACAGGGATAATGTGCACAGTGATGACACAGTACAGGGATAATGTACACAGTGATGTCACAGTACAGGGATAATGTGCACAGTGATGTCACAGTACAGGGATAGTGTACACAGTGATGTCACAGTACAGGGATAATGTACACAGTGATGTCACAGTACAGGGATAATGAACACTGATGTCACAGTACAGGGATAATGTACACAGTGATGTCACAGTACAGGGATAATATACACAGTGATGTCACAGTACAGGGATAAAGTGTACAGTGATGACACAGTACAGGGATAATGTGCACAGTGATGACACAGTACAGGGATAATGTACACAGTGATGTCACAGTACAGGAATAATAAGCACAGTGATGTCACAGTACAGAGATAATGTACACAGTGATGTCACAGTACAGGGATAGTGTACACAGTGATGTCACAGTACAGGGATAATGTACACAGTGATGACACAGTACAGGGATAATGCACACAGTGATGTCACAGTACAGGGATACTAAACACAGTGATGACACAGTACAGGGATAATGCACACAGTGATGTCACAGTACAGGGATACTAAACACAGTGATGTCACAGTACAGGGATAATAAGCACAGTGATGTCACAGTACAGGGATAATGTACACAGTGATGTCACAATAAAGGGATAATGTACACAGTGATGTCACAGTACAGAGATAATGTACACAGTGATGTCACAGTACAGGGATAGTGTACACAGTGATGTCACAGTACAGGGATAATGTACACAGTGATGACACAGTACAGGGATAATGCACACAGTGATGTCACAGTACAGGGATACTAAACACAGTGATGACACAGTACAGGGATAATGCACACAGTGATGTCACAGTACAGGGATACTAAACACAATGATGTCACAGTACAGGGATAATAAGCACAGTGATGTCACAGTACAGGGATAATGTACACAGTGATGTCACAATAAAGGGATAATGTACAGAGTGATGTCACAGTACAGGAATAATGCACACAGTAATGTCACAGTACAGGGATAATGTACACAGTAATATCACAGTACAGGAATAATGCACACAGTAATGTCACAGTACAGGGATAATGCACACAGTGATGTCACAGTACAGGGATAATGTACGCAGTGATGTCACAGTACAGGGATAGTGTACACAGTGATGTCACAGTACATGGATAATGTACACAGTGATGTCACAGTACAGGGATAATGAACACAGTGATGTCACAGTACAGGGATAATATACACAGTGATGTCACAGTACAGGGATAATGTACACAGTGATGTCACAGTAGAGGGATAATGTACAGTGATGTCACTGTAAAGAGATAATGTACTTAGTGATGTCACAGTACAGGGATAATGTACACAATGATGTCACAGTACAGGGATAATGTACACAATGATGTCACAGTACAGGGATAATGTGCACAGTGATGTCACAGTACAGGGATAATGTACATAGTGATGTCACAGTCACAGTACAGGGATAATGTACACAGTGATGTCACAGTACAGGGATAATAACCACAGTGATGTCACGGTACAGGGATAATACACACAGTGATGTCACAGTACAGGGATAATACACACAGTGATGTCACAGTACAGAGATAATGCACACAGTGATGTCACAGTACAGAGATAATACACACAGTGATGTCACAGTACAGAGATAATGTACACAGTGATGTCACAGTACAGAGATAATACACACAGTGATGTCACAGTACAGAGATAATGTGCAGAGTGATGTCACAGTACAGGGATAATATACACAGTGATGTCACAGTACAGGGATAATGTGCACAGTGATGTCACAGTACAGGGATATTGTACACAGTGATGTCACAGTACAGGGATAGTGTACACAGTGATGTCACAGTACAGGGATAATGTACACAGTGATGTCACAGTACAGGGATAATGTACACAGTGATGTCACAGTACAGGGATAATGTATACCGTGATGTCACAGTACAGAGATAATGTGCACAGTGATGTCACAGTACAGAGATAATGTGCACAGTGATGTCACAGTACAGGGATAATGTACACAGTGATGTCACAGTACAGGGATAATGCACACAGTGATATCACAGTACAGAGATAATGTATACAGTGATGTCACAGTACAGGGATAATGTACACAGTAAGGTCACAGTACAGGGATAATGCACACAGTGATATCACAGTACAGGGATAATGTACACAGTGATGTCACAGTACAGGGATAGTGTACACAGTGATGTCACAGTACAGGGATAGTGTACACAGTGATGTCACAGTACAGGGATAATGTACACAGTGATGTCACAGTACAGGGATAGTGTACACAGTAATGTCACAGTACAGGGATAATGCACACAGTGATATCACAGTACAGAGATAATGTATACAGTGATGTCACAGTACAGGGATAGTGTACACAGTAAGGTCACAGTACAGGGATAATGCACACAGTGATATCACAGTACAGGGATAATGTACACAGTGATGTCACAGTACAGGGATAGTGTACACAGTGATGTCACAGTACAGGGATAATGTACACAGTGATGTCACAGTACAGGAATAATGTACACAGTGATGTCACAGTACAGAGATAGTGTACACAGTGATGTCACAGTACAGGGATAATGCACACAGTGATATCACAGTACAGAGATAATGTATACAGTGATGTCACAGTACAGAGATAATGTACACAGTGATGTCACAGTACAGGGATAATGTGCACAGTGATGTCACAGTACAGGATAATGTGCACAGTGATGTCACAGTACGGGGATAGTGTACACAGTGATGTCACAGTACAGGGATAGTGTACACAGTGATGTCACAGTACAGGGATAATGTACACAGTGATGTCACAGTACAGGGATAATGCACACAGTGATATCACAGTACAGAGATAATGTATACAGTGATGTCACAGTACAAGGATAATGTACACAGTGATGTCACAGTACAGGGATAGTGTACACAGTGATGTCACAGTACAGGAATAATGTACACAGTGATGTCACAGTACAGGGATAGTGTACACAGTGATGTCACAGTACAGGGATAGTGTACACAGTGATGTCACAGTACAGGGATAATGTACACAGTGATGTCACAGTACAGGGATAATGTGCACAGTGATGTCACAGTACAGGGATAGTGTACACAGTGATGTCACAGTACAGGGATAATGTACACAGTGATGTCACAGTATAGAGATAATGTAGACGGTGATGTCACAGTATAGGGATAACACACACAGTGATGTCACAGTATAGGGATAACGCACAGAGTGATGTCACAGTACAAAAACATAGCAAAAAGTGATTCACGAGTTTGTTTTATATATATATATATATATATATACACACTGTATATTCTCCATGTACATAAGCTCAGTTTTTCTCTCTCCTCCTGTTATGAATAAGCCCTGATCTTACATTGAAGATAACATTATAATTACAAGATAAAACCATCTGCATATTTCATACTGTGTCCAATTGCACCCCACAGTGCGTCCCCTCCGGTGACCTTCAGGCTACACTAGCTATTAGCATGTGCACACTTGTGCCCTCGCCTCACAGTAATGGTATTGCACCTTGATGTTGTTTTACATCTCATTTACCTTTGTGGAACTTCTTTGACCTTGCTGGTCATCTGACCTGACGAGAGTAGGCTCCATTATATTGGAATTCAAGTGTTATCCATGTAGGATCTGCCCCACGAGAACTCTTGGAATGATGATTTAGGTAGTGAGGTGAAGCCATGGGGTCAGGAAGGCCATTTTAAAGCCAGCTCCTTTTCCATGTGTCAATACCCCCAAAATTTCCAGAAATTACCTTTTTGTATAAATGTGTAGAAACCCCACCCTGTTTGTGACCCAAATCAAAAAACTGTCCCATGAAATTCAGAACTGGTGGCAAGTATGGAAGGTGGATTGCAGAATGGACCTTTGAGAGGGGGATATTTTATTGCTGGGTACCTCTGCAGCCTCTGACCCAAGATATACGGCCTACTACACAGCTTTCCTCCACACCTTGGGAGGAGGGGATTTTAGTGGAAGGTAATTAAGTGCAGTAATGGTGTGTACAAATCTTTAATTTCCATGCTGTACCTCCTTCCACCTCTAATTTCATGGAAACACAAACATTGTGACATGTGCAGTACCCCAGACCTGTGGGTATCTGCAATGTTTTGTTGCACACCCAGTTGTTCCAGCATGAACCAGGGAAGGCCAGAGTTAACAATCCTGGCCCAGCCATCTTTGGAGCTCAGAGTGTGGGCCGGCTCCACCCAGTAGCTCCAGAAGATTCCAGTCTGAGTAGCTGTAGAGAGAGAGGAAGAAGGAGTAGTCTCTATGTGCTCCTCTTCCATATACTCCAGTTCCATGCCCTGGAGCCTTGGTGACCTCCACAAACTCCAGGAGATGCAAGCAAGTAAGAACTGAAGGAATAGGATTTGCATGGCTACAGCAAGAGAGAGAGAGAGAGAGAGAGAGATGTGGCCCAGCTTAAGGTAACAAGGATAACAAGTTAAGACACCCTATGCATACCAGAATAGTGGACACTACAGCCACGGTTGCCAGAGCACAGCTATTAGCCAGAGATTCCTATAGCAGATATTGTAGCCCGAGTAATCTGAGGGCCAATGCTGTATTCATCTGCTCAGCTCACACTGGGACATCTGGGAAGAATTTGCATTGTATGCAAACTAATGCTGGAGCTGGAGGTACTACAACTTCAATCCGGTTTACAGTAAAGAGAAACTTGTTAAATTTCATCTGGCCTGGTCTCTGATTCTCTTAACACCACATGGTGGTCATCTCCAACACATGCCCTGCCTAGCACCCACATGGACATTAACACCATGGGCACCCACAAACACCATCAGGAAGGGGGCTCATAGCTACAGAGAGTGACCAGAGGGAACACAGGGTACCTCTTCTTCACTGTACTGACCCAGGGAGTGATGGCCTCAAGGAGTACACCATGACACATCGTCATCAGAGCCACTACCACTCCCATCCACTGCTTCGGCTCATGTCCTCTATGATGCTATAATATGGAGGTATCCTTACCTCAAAGCGTTGTTTATGGATGCACCACATAGAGTTACTCAGAGTGTCTAGGCATCCCGGGCAGTGTGGTGGCTCAGTGGTTAGCACTGGTGCCTTGCAGCACTGAGGCCCCAGGTTTGAATCTGACCAAGGTCACCATCTGCATGGAGTTTGTATATTCTCCCCGTGTTTGCGTGGGTTTCCTTTCACACTCCAAAGACATACTGATAGGGAACGCAGATTATGAGCCCCATTGGTGACAGAGTGATGCTAATGTCTGTAAAGCGAATATGTCACCGTGATATAAGTGAGTATAATGAATTATTGGGGCCTATAAATGACTTTTGCATTTATCAACAGAAAAATTGAGTTTGAGAACTGGCATAGAGCTGGGACGGAATGGATGCTATGGTCTCACTTCCCGACAGCCTCATAAAAAGCGACCATGCCTCTAGCAGTCTTTTTGTTGCAAATGTCATTCAACTTAAAGGGGTTAAGTCACTTCCGCAAAGGGCATTTATCATGTAGAGAAAGTTAATACAAGGCACTAACTAATGTATTGTGATTGTCCATATTGCCTCCTTTGCTGGCTTGATTCATTTTTCCATTGCATTATAAACTGCTCGTATCCATAGGTTATGACCACCCTAGAATCCAGCAGTGGTGGCTGTTTTTCCTTGATGTTGAGGACATTCAAGTTACACCTCTGAAAAGCAGCTCGCCCCTTGATATCCTCAACCTTTGGAATCGATCCCTATTTTTGTAAAAATACATTTTGTTATAGGCCTCATTTAAAATCATTTATAGGTGTACCACAGCATGTAGTGGCTAAAACTCAAACAATTCAACATGGGGAACAATTATTGTATTATTATTATTATGTGCCCATCTGGTAGGTCCAGATTCTGACATAGTAATGGAACCAAAGGTCCAGCAGAAGACAACCCTGTTTGCAGCTGATTTGGAACCAATCATTTGGAGTCACCTTAAGGACAGGATATGTACATAGCTCTATATGTCTGTTGACACCCATGAGGAGCACATTTGAAAACTCAGTGGATGCTTTGTTAGTAAACTTTACCAGTCGGAAGTCTAGTGAAACAGTGTGGGCAAACGATCCTATTCCAAGGTTGCGGATGTCAACCCATGGTGTCCACCTGGGAGTGACTGTACCTGGACAAAAGCATGTGTTTTCATTGACCACATGGGTCATGGTGGAAGCTACCCACAACCTCCATGGGTAAGAGCGTTCCTTGGTCTCCTCCAGAAGAAGTACCTGATAACTCTGTGGGTTCTGACAGGTGCTACCCGCTACCTTTCATGGTTTCCACTTCTGTTCCTTAGTTTGTGGCCTATCAGACGGTTCACAGGCACACCTCAGTGACCAACACAACAGGGGTTCTGTAATATTAACAAGCTTATAGCGGCTCTTTCCCACTTAGGACAATTCATAGTATATCATAGTGAACACAGTAGCCTGGTTGATCTTTCTGTCCAGCGTCATTCATTACACGTTACCTGTAGAAGTAAATTCAAGCCTTGCAAAGTTCTCCACAATGCTGCACTACATCTACAATCTCTTGCTCTTTTCTCAGCCAATAACTTATGGCTCATAACTTTCCTAATTACATCCATCAGCTATACCAGACTTCTCTCATGCTGCACCAGCTCTGTGGAACTCACCGCCATGGACCATTAGAACTAGAATTAGTCCTTACATCCCCAGTTCTAATCATGTCTTGACAATTCAATTCTTCAAGGTCCACACCCCCATAGTTATGCTCCTGTCCCCTCTCACCATGGTCTTCACAATCCAATTGTAACTGTTTGCTATATTTTATTACATTTCAGCAGAACATGTGCTCGCACATTTTATCTGCAGTGTATGGACTATAAACTATATCTTTAATCACTAGTGTTGAAAATATGTTCGAAACCAGACATGTCACCTAAATCCTCATTCTTCATCATCCACCAACCTCGAAAGGGCAGACAACCATTTAATCGGGTGTCTATGCTCTAAAAAAAACAAACGGTTCTGGTGACTGGTGATTGTAGAAAGAGAAGATCATAATTCTTCATAGTCAGACATCTGAAACCTCATAAATTTTTACTAAAACCTAAATCTTACGAATGGAGTTTCTGGTCACAGTCGAAATATTTCACTTGAGTTTCCATTTTTAACACACATCTTCAATCAAAGAACAGACAGGACTTATCAGTGCCCGGCTGTGAGAATATTCTGTCTGCATGTTCTTCACTCTTCTCTGATCTATACGCTGGGTGAAATTAACCTATGGGTCATATCCACCACCTTTTCCCTTGTTGCCTAACTTAGGTACAGTCTACCGGATACGCTGCCGCATATGTGGTACGTTCACGTATCCGGCAGACTGTTCCTACAGAGAACAGCCTGCTGGAATTCTCTGTATCTGACAGTTCACCTTCACATTCCCACTGATTATAATGGGGTCCATCATGATCTGGCCGCTTTTGGCCAGAGAAAAACTGTTGCATGCAGGGTCAGGCATTTGTGCAGGGTCAGGCATGCCGCAGATGTGAACGTACCCTAAGGCCTCTTTCACACGAGGAATATAGATTGTGTCAGGATCTGCTTTTTCTGCACTTGAGTTCAGTGTGCAGTTCAGCGTGTGCATTTCTTTCCATCCACATTGCATCTGGATTGCATGTATTTTTTCCCGTTCATGAAGAAAAATTGAAGAAACACCGATCTAGCAACCATCAGTGAAAAACACATTGCCTCTGGATGCCTTTTATTTTTCACACAAGCCCCATTCACTTCTATGGAGCCAGAACTGCGTGAAAAATGCACAATATAGAACATGCTGCGATTTTTCCTGAACGCAAAGAGGATGCATGAAAAACGCATAGCCGCTGATATAAACAAATGTAATAGATAAGTGTTAGGTAAAGACCGATAGATAACGCAATATACAGGTAGATAGACATTAGTCTATTGTCCTTTTTGGTAACAGATGTGTCAAGAAATTGTACAGAAACCTCTGAATCTACAAGGGTGACTTTAACGTCTGCATCTATGGATACATGTGAAAATCCATCCAGCTGTCACAAGTACCAGTCCAGAGCACAAAAATATCGTCAATGTATCTCCACCACCCCAGCAACATGGCTGAAGTGGTGGGACACATGGACAAAGGTCTTTTCTAGGTGGGTCATGGAAATATTAGCATATGTTGGTCCCACACAACTGCATGAAAAACTCATCCCTGAAGGCAAAATAATTGTATCGCAAAACGATTACAACAAAGTGATCAAAAAAGTATAGATAGATATCAGATAGATAGATAGATTTGAGATAGATAGATAGTGTCATGGTGCGGTTCACTATGACAGTAGTGATCATGTAGGCTGGCTGCAGGCCCTCTCGCGTACTGGCTGCAGGCCCTCTCGCGTACTGGCTGCAGGCTGTTTCCTGTGTATGCTGGCTGCTTGGGGCTGCGCGCTGGCTGCGGTGTCTTGTGTGAACTATGCCCATGAATGTTTGCACACTCCGTGTATGAATCTCTGTACCTGTTCTGTGATGATGTTCATGTTGTTATCCTTGTCCATGCCTTGCCTGTTCTTCTGTTCCTGTTCTCTGTATGTTCCACTCTGTTCCTTGTCTAGCCTAGCAGTGCTCTAACTGTGTCTGATAGCCTGGCAGTGCCTACTGCTTCTGATCCTTGTCTGTTTCTTGTCTGTCCTGCAGTGCCTTAATGCTTCTATTCCTGTGTCTGTCCTGCCTTTGTGAGAGGGCCCCTGGGTTCTCCGGAGGGAGGATCTCTAGTCTGTGTGGATCTCTAGTCTGTGTGCAGCTCTGCCTGAGACCGCCATGCTTCCATTCCGCTTGGGGTTCAGGCATCTGCTTCTGTGCTGGTGGTTTCACCTGTGTGGTTCCTTGCAGGTAGCGGCCAAGTGTACCAGGACCTTCCTGGAGGTGCGACCAGTGAGCCCTCTGCCCAGTTCATCCCCACCACCAGGGGCTCTGTGAAGAACAGGGCTCTCTGGCTTTCTGCCCTCTGGGTTTGGCCTCTGGTCTTCCGGTGCACTTGGTTCTGTGGTAGTGCTACCACTATTGCCTAACCTGCATATATTACTTTCATGTGCTTCAAGTATTCTGTTGGTCCCTGGTCTGAATCTTGCCTGTGTCCTGTTTGCCAGACATCCCGGAGGTCTGCCTTGGGCCTCTGGCACATGACAGATAGCTAGATATGATATGAGATAGATAGATATGAGATAGATAGATAGATAGATAGATAGATATGAGATAAATATGAGATAGATAGATAGATATATATAGATAATAGATAGATAAATAGATAGATATGAGATAGATATAGATGATAGATATAGATAGATAGATAGATAGATAGATAGAACATATATATACATAGATGATAGATATTTGATAAATTTGATATTTAATAAATAGATATGACATATAGCTAGACAGATATTGGATAGATAGAACACAGATATAGATAGATATTTGATAGATAATAAATAGATATGACATAGATATAGACAGATATTAGATAGATAGATAATAGATACATACAGTAGATATTATGTAGATAATGAGTTGGATAGATAATAGATAAATATGATAGTGATAGATATATGTACTACTTTGACAGTCTGTACACCAACCTAGGAAATCCTTCTCTGAGGTTAACATCTATTTACTATATTACTGATATACGGTAATATCTTCAGCACAAATGTATAATTATTTACCTGCATTCGGTAAGGCTACTTTCACACAAGCGTTTTCAATTCCACTATTGAGATCCGTCATAGGATTTTAATAGCGGAGAAAAACGCTTCAGTTTTGTCCCCATTCATTGTCAATGGGGACAAAACAGAACAAAACTGAATGCACCAAAATGCATTCCATTCCGTTTGGTTGCGCTCCCATCACGGACAGAATAACGCTGCAAGCACCTGTTTATAATAACTACAATATGAGTAATACGGATATGCATTAGAGATGAGCAAACTTTTCCAAAATTATATTTGGCCGGTTTCGAGATTCGATCCGAATTTATTCGTGCAGAATTGCGTTAAAAAACTGCTATTTCCTAGCTGCAGGGTGCCTTTATAGTGGTGTAGAACACTGTGCCTTGCAGTAACATGCATAGGGAGTCTGCTGTGGTAGTGAAATAATACTGTGAGTCAGTATGACATGCGGATGACAAGCGTCTCTCTTAGAATCACTGCATTTGGGCAGTTATTCACTTATTTGGGCAGTTACGGGGTCAAAATGGACCAAATAACTCAAGTATGAGCTCAGCCTTACAGGTTGATGTTAGCGTCAAAAAGAAGCGCACTCCTTTTACACCATCGTCAGCTGATTCCACATAGATGTCTACAGAACCTGCTCTATTAAACACTTATACAAGTAGAGCCCCTGACAGAGTGGAGAGGGTGTCAGCAGTAAGTTTGTGTTGATGTCACTGATTATTTTGCCCTTCCTCTGATCCTTCAGAACAATAACCCAAAAAAATGGATCCTGTCTGTTGAGCATTTGCCTTCACTCGGTCAGCATTTGGTCAGTAGTCCATCAGTATTGCCAGGGGAGTAGCTAAAGGCTCATGGGCCCTGGTGCAAGAGTTAGACTTGGGCCCCCCTTCCCTCAGTGCTTTGTGTGTCTTCTTATGCAGCACAAGGGTATTTGGGCCCCCTCAGGCTCCTGGGCCCGGTAGCGACTGCTACCTCTGCACCCCCTATAGCTACGCCCTTGAGTATTGCTAAAGCAAAAAAAATAAAACAGGAGTGGATCCAAAACAGAGATGACACGTGAATGGAATATTTGCATGTCTTCTGTGTTTTGTACCCACTCGTGCTTTTGGCTACCAAATCAAAAGCCAATTTTGATGGGACCATACAGGCCTTACAGCTGCTACACAGACAGGATCCGTTGTGCGTCTCAATTTTCCTTTCTTCTGACAGATCAGAAGAAGGGTCAAATAAATGATGATGTCAGCCAGGCCCAAAAGGCAAAATAGTGGCCCAGTCATGGAGTGGGGAGGGTGGGAACAGCATGAGAAGTCCACAGAGTGGCCTAATGACATAGTGGTGAGGTGGCATCAGCATGAGGAGACCACAGAGTGGTGATGTGGCAGCAGCATGAGGAGACCACAGAGTGGTGATGTGGCAGCAGCATGAGGAGACCATAGAGTGGCCCAGTGAGATAGTGTTGAGGTAGCAGCAGCATGAGGAGATCACAGAGTGGTGATGTTGCAGCAGTATGAAGAGACCACAGAGTGGTGAGGTGGCAGCAGTATGAAGAGACCACAGAGTGGTGAGGTGGCAGCAGTATGAAGAGACCACAGAGTGGTGAGGTGGCAGCAGCACGAGGAGACCACAGAGTGGCCCAGTGACATAGTGTTGAGGTAGCAGCAGCATGAGGAGATCACAGAGTGGTGATGTTGCAGCAGTATGAAGAGACCACAGAGTGGTGAGGTGGCAGCAGTATGAAGAGACCACAGAGTGGTGAGGTGGCAGCAGTATGAAGAGACCACAGAGTGGTGAGGTGGCAGCAGCACGAGGAGACCACAGAGTGGCCCAGTGACATAGTGTTGAGGTGGCAGCAGCATTAGGAGACCACAAAGTAGGGATGTGGCAATTAAGACATATATATATATTTTTTGAATAAATGAACTCACAATTCACTGCAGAACGGCTAATGGGATGTACATATATTTCCTTTTAATACACAATGTAATTTCACCACCGAACGGCACTTATGACATATTTTTTCATTTTTTTTCCTATTAATACACCCCCCCAAAAAAAGTAAAACAATGTAAAATCAACGCAGAACAGCAAATAGGACGTACGTATCTATCCTATTAATACACCCCATAAATGGCTGTAGTACAATGTAACTTCACCGCTGAACAGCAATTATGACATATATTTTTTCCTTTTTTTCCCCCTATTAATACACCCCCAAAAAAGTAAAACAATGTAAAATCAACGCAGAACGGCTAATAGGAAGTACATATCTTTCCTATTAATACACCCCGTAAATGGCTGTATTACACAGAACTTGCACCCCAATCATAAGCAAGGTTTGCTGGAATTAGTGATGTATCATATAGTGCAAACAACCTAAAAGCAGCAGTATAACTGCAATTTGGATTCCCAATTAGTGCAGCAAGGTGTAACAGAATCGCTCCTATTACCCAGGCTGTACACTCTCCTATTGCACCCAGTTCTCCTACTGCTTCTAAAATTCTAAGCCTTCTAATGCCCCAAAAAAATAAAATGACATTTACAAAATGATGCCAACATAAAGTGGACATATGGGGAATGTTAAGTAATAAATATTTTATGAGGCATCACTTTCTGTTTTAAAAGCAGAGAAATAGAAATTTTGAAAATGGCAATTTTTTTAAAATTTTTGGTAATTTGGGGATTTTTTCATAAAGAAAGGTGAAATATATTGACTCAAATTGAAATTTATGACTATCAGGAAGTACAATGTGTCACGAGAAAAAAATCTTGGATAAGTAAAAGTGTTCCAAAGTTATTACCACATCAAGTGATACATGTCAGATTTTCAAAAATAAGCTTGTCACAAAGGTGCAAAATGGCCCGGTCATTAAGGGGTTAATAATAAAAATATATATCATTTTTTGTCATACCCCAATTTATTCTTTTAGGCCACAGGTACACGACTGTGTTAGTTTTTGTGTGAAGGCACATATCTGGAGAAGGGTACAAAAAAAAAAATCCTGTTGCACTGAAAGTTCCCAAGAGAACAATGGTCTCCATAATTATTAAATGTAAAAAATGTTTGGAACAACCAGGACTTTACTAGAGTTGGCTGCCCCACCAAACAAAGTAATCTGGTGAGAAGGATCTTGGTAAGAGAGGTGACCAAGAACCTAATGGTCACTCTGGCTGAGCTTCAAAGATCTTGTGTGAAAAAAGTGAGAGTCTGAAGACTTTCTGATTGCACTGTAGGTCCCAGAAGGTCAACCATCACTGTAGCACTCCATTAATCTGGGCTTTCAAAGGAGCCTCTCCTCAGTAAAAGACACATGGAAGTTTGCAAAAATGAACCTAAAGGACTCTCAGACTGTGAAAAACTATATTCTTTGGACTGATTAAACCAAGTTGAACTTTTTGGCTTCAATTCTGAACATCATGTCTTGAGGAAACCAGACACTGCTGATCAGCATCCCTACAATGAAGCTTGGTGGTAGCAGCATCATGCTGTGGGGGTGTTTTTAAGCGGCAGGGAAAAGGAGACTGGTCAGAGTTGAGGGAAAGCTGAATGGAGCAAAGTACAGAGATATTCCTAATGAAAACCTGATCCAGAGTGCTCTGGACCTCAGACTGGGCTGAATGTTCACCTTCCAATAAGACAATGACCCTAAGCACACAGCCAGGACAACACAGAAGAGGTTTAGAGACAACTCTGTGAATGTCCTTAAGTGGCCCAGCCAAAGCCCTGACTTGAACGCAACTGAGCATCTCTGGAGAGACCTGAAAATTGCTGTCCACTGATAGTCCCATCCAACCTGACAGAGCTTGAGAGGTTCCTGCAGAGAAGAAAGGCAGAAAATCCCTGAATTCAGGTGTGCAAACCTTGTGGCATCATCCCCAAGAAGACTGGAGGTTGTAATCACTGTCAAAGGAGCTTCTGAGTAAAAGGTATGAATACTTATGTCAATACAAGATTTTCGTTTTTGCTTTTCAATAAATTAGCAAAGTTTCCAAACAATCTGTTCTTACTTTCTCATTATGGGGTACTGAGTGCAGAAAAATGGGGACATATTAGAACTTTTTTTAAATTTAGCACAAGACCGCAACATAACAAAATGTGAAAAAAGTGAGAGTCTGAAGACTTTCTGATTGCACTGTAGGTCCCAGATGAAGATACCTCTTGATTGTGGTCATTAGGAGTGGTGCAAGCTGACAATGTGCCCTTCAAACCAAAAAACTTTGTGCTTCCATGGTCTAAGTGGTGTTGTGGGCTGTGAATGTAGATGATTGCTTCTGCTTTTTATTTTGAGAGTGTGACCAACCTAAGGGTAAATGAGTTGTCCCCTTGATTTTCCAGCTCAATGCACAGATGATTTTGCCTCCTGTGGCTCCACAGCGATGTAAAAAAAGTGGAGGAGTTTATCTACTACAAAGAAATCCCATGTAAGAGCATGTTATATCAGCTGGGAAACTCTGTGTAAAGTGATAGCAGCTTTTAATCAGCTGCCAGTGCGTGGAAAGGAATTCACTCCCTCTGCACCAGGTTTTCTTATTTGTTTAACATTGTGATAAAGGCCTGGGATGTCTCCTTAGCAAGACGGATGCAAACAACAACATGGTGTCCGCCAACACGCAGAGAGGCACAACATCTACACCATTGAGTGGTGACACCATAAGGATCGAAGCCTGGTCTCTTTGCAGAGTCGTCAAAACTAATTAAAACCACGAGAACCAACAAAAAAATAAAAAAGTTACAAAAATGTTATGTTAAATAAATTATACATTTTATGTAAAATATGTTCTAACTATACAAATATTCATAGTAACATAGTAGCATAGTATATAAGGCTGAAAAAAGACATCTGCCCATCCAGTTCAGCCTGTTATCCACACACAGAATAATGTTACAGGACGGTGTAAGGCTTTGTTCATGTCATGTTAGAGCCCTATGCGTCATGCTGGTATACATCAGTATACCTTTTTTCTTTCTTTAGTAGACTATTCTTTTTATATAGAGACCTTCCTCAAAAAGGTATATCTCCCCTATCAGTGACACATGCAACTGATTGCCTATACAGTGGTATATGTTGGAGCCATATGCTGTGAAATTATTGGAAGCAGGCTCAAACATGATGGTATCTGTACAGTTGTGTGCATGAGGCCTAAATAACATAGTGGTGTATCTAGTAACTATACTTTTATACCTCATATGAAATTGCTTCTAAAGATGGAGAATATCTCTGCAATGCAGTGCCATACAGAGCACCACGTAGAGGCATAAGGCTTTCTTCATCAACCATTCCTTCTATATCCTTCTTCACCTCAACAAGATAGTTCTGTTAAATCTCATGAACATAGTAAAATGAGGAATGGGGGTTGATTAGAATTTTTTTGTCTTTTGCTTTTTACATTTTTAAAAACTTTTTGTTTTACTTTTATAAAACATTTTAGCCTCCTTCCCCCTTCATGAGATTGCTTAGACCAAAGACTGCAATGGTTTACCACTGCAGTCTATGGTAAAATTGCTGTCTTACAGCAGGGAAGGGCTTAATAGGAACCTCACTGTGACAAGTCTTGGAGCTTTCAGAAGGCCCAACTAAATGGCTGCAACGATCTTGTTGTGAGGGCATTCCGTCACTGGGAGCATCCTGCCCCTGACAAATGACAACTCAAGTGCTGTACTCACAATGGACCACGGCATCTGAGTGGTTAAATCTCAAGAGAAACCATACTCTACCTCCATCCATCCCCCTTGCTTATTTTTTCAGACTCTTAGACAGTCCCTGCTACACAATGATCAGCGGCAAACTGGGTAATTATAGTAGCCCTGGAAAATTAAAGTGACCCTGGAAAAAAACCTAAAAGTGGCCCTATGTAGTAGGTGGATCCAAATTGACACAAGTAGGCAGAGCTGGTAATAATGTAGTGCAGAACAATAAACTGTGCCCGCACCTGTGCCATATCCTGAGGACGGTGAGGATGTTGAATTCAAGAGGGCGCCTTCAGCCACTGGCCAGGTGCATAGGAGAGAATCAGATGATTATGTACTCAGCTGATGGCCATGAGGAAGGCTTGGTTGGCCCCCAAGGCATTCTTTGTAGGTCTATGGCCAATCCGCCCCTGCCTGGAAAAAAAAAAAACTAAAAGTGGCCCTATGTGGTAGGCAACTCCAAAGTGACAGAAGGTGGGGCAACACAAGTAGGTAGGGACAACAGAAGTAGGCGAATAGTGCAGCACAAAATACTTCCCCAGCGAAACCAAGTACCACAGTGCAGCATTCTTTTTTTAGCCCAATCACAATCACTTTTAACCTCCGGACAACCCCCTTAATCTATCATCAATAGGCCCTGATAAACAGAAATGTCATCATACATTCTTATGCATCCCAAAAATGAGCAGATCATGGTAGTTCGGGACTTGCATAATTGTTTTGCAGCACTTGGGTCCTAGATGCATTTTGAAACCTTGGCCTTGGCACCAAGCGAGCTTGGCATTCTCCCACCTGTAGGCATCAAGGTTTCGTTGCTACTGTTCTCTCTGCATCCCTTTAGTTACACCCATGGTCCTGGTCAAAATTATACCATCTTCTCAAGGGGTGGAAATGGCTAAGATTCAAAAAGACAGTAAAGAAAGCCACCAAGTTAAAAAAAAAAAAAAAAAAGATTACCTTCTGGCCGCTTTGCAAGTTTCATAAACTTTGACATAAACTGGGCAAACATTTTTTTGGGGGAAATTTTAGATCACAATATTTCTGAATTGAGTAATGGAATTAAAATTTGCTTCCAAAATTAATGGCAATTCTTGACACAAAGATCTGAAACATTGCAAGATATCTGCTTAAAGCTGCTGTGATCAAACCATGTTCCTTCCTTTTCTGATAGAGTTCAATTTCTTTGAGCAATTCTAATGTCTTCCAAGAATATCCCCTATTCCCTTATTTAATTATCTCCTTCATTTCAGTAAGACAGGAGCTCTCCGTTCCATTGTCATCCATTAGTCAAGCCCCATCAGATATTGCTTTTTTGGGGGGCACACAGGATCAATTAAAACCCCTGCATATACTGCTGACGAGCAAACTAATATCCATGGCTGGGCTGGAAACTTGAACATTGAATATTTTTCACTTTTTAATAGACGGCTATCCACCACCACCATGTATGACAAGTCCCAGTAATGTTAGTGCTGAGCTCACCTCAACTACTTCTATATAAATTATATGTGTTAAAGGGGCTGTCTGCTGGGGATATTCCCAATTTTGCTAGATGGGTCCTTGACGGTAAGCTGAGAACTTAGTTTGTCCTGCAACTCAGGCCTTTAGTGATCTATGAGTTAACTGGTCAGTGAGTGTGTACTTCTCCTACAGTGCCTCCGCAGGGGAAATAGAGCATTACACCATTTTGATTGGAATGAATGGGCATTCCACACAATACATCGGCATGCTGAGTCCTCAACACTGAATCCCAAACAAGGAATCCCCTCTATTAATGTTAGCTTTCCTAACAGGATATTTTTTAACTGGCCAATCCCTTTTAATATCTGATATATTTGCTTATCAAGCTTGAAAATAAAAGATTAGTGTGTCAGCCTGCATGACGTAAACCGGACGGATCCGTTATGCAGACCATAGACTTCTATTATGACGGAATGAATAACGGAATGCCTCTAAAGGCATTTCGTTATGCATTCCGTCATGGAATTGCCTTATGGTCCGAGGTAACGGAATCCATTACACAATTCAGCATATACCACAACACGAACCCGCACACGAACTTCAAAATATGAAATTCACTTATCCCTAATAATAAGTAATATAATGTATGTACTGTGATTCCACCAGCAGAATAATGAGTGCAGCTCTGGAGTATAATACAGGATGTAACTCTGTATCAGTACAGGATAAGTAATGTAATGTATGTACGCAGTGACTGCACTAGCAGAATAGTGAGTGCAGCTCTGGAGTATTATACAGGATGTAACTCAGGATCAGTACAGGATAAGTAATGTAATGTATGTACACAGTGACTCCACCAGCAGAATAGTGAGTGCAGCTCTGGAGTATAATACAGGATGTAACTCAGGATTAGTACAGGATAAGTAATGTATGTACACAGTGACTCCACCAGCAGAATAGTGAGTGCAGCTCTAGAGTGTAATACAGGATGTAACTCAGGATCAGTACAGGATAAGTAATGTATGTACACAGTGACTGCACCAGCAGAATAGTGAGTGCAGCTCTGGAGTATAATACAGGATGCAACTCAGGATCAGTACAGGATAAGTAATGTATGTACACAGTGACTGCACCAGCAGAATAGTGAGTGCAGCTCTGGAGTATAATACAAGATGTAACTCAGGATCAGTACAGGATAAGTAATGTATGTACACAGTGACTCCATCAGCAGAATAGTAAGTGCAGTTCTAGAGTATAATACAGGATGTAACTCAGGATCAGTACAGGATAAGTAATGTATGTACACAGTGACTCCACCAGCAGAATAGTGAGTGCAGCTCTGGAGTATAATACAGGATGTAACTCAGGATCAGTACAGGATAAGTAATGTAATGTATGTACACAGTGACTCCACCAGCAGAATAGTGAGTACAGCTCTGGCGTATAATACAGGATGTAACTCTGGATCAGTAATGTAACGTATGTACACAGTGACTCCACCAGCAGAATAGTGAGTGCAGCTCTGGAGTATAATACTGGATGTAACTCAGGATCAGTACAGGATAAGTAATGTATATACACAGTGAGTGCACCAGCAGAATAGTGAGTACAGCTCTAGAGTGTAATACAGGATGTCTCAGCAAAAAACTGACCCTAGGCACATGTTAAGGCATATTAATTAATTACTTTATTTACAGAAGGTCAGTAAGACCAAAAAAGCCTAAGGCCTCTTTCACACGAGCTTGACGGATTATGTCCAGATGCGTTCAGGGTGCATTCAGTGAAACTCGCACTATTTTGCAAGCAAGTTCAGTCAGTTTTGTCTGCAATTGCGTTTAGTTTGTTCAGTTTTTTCCCCGCGTTTTGATGCGTTTTTCACGCGCGTGATAAAAAATTGAAGGTTTACAAACAACATCTCTTAGCAATCATCAGTGAAAAACGCATCGCACCCGCACTTGCTTGCAGATACAATGCATTTTTCACGCAGCCCCATTCACTTCTATTGGGCCAGGGCTGCGAGAAAAACGCAGAATATAGAACATGCTGCGATTTTCACGCAACGCAGAACTGATGCGTGAAAACAACGCTCATGTACACAGACCCATTGAAATGAAGGGGTCGGGATTCAGTGCGGGTGCAATGCGTTCACGTCACGCATTGCACCCGCGCGGAAAACTCGCTGGTGTGAAAGGGGTCTAATTGTTACATGTGCTTTATGCTACATATTAAAACACAACTTTTATTATTTCTTGTGTACTTCAAACATCGCATCCCCTAAAGACGCCAGGTTAGCTGGCGAAACATGTCGGGGGGCAGTGTTTGAAGGAATTTTAGGCTAATAGAGATATGTTACTAAATAGAGTGTATGTGTAATGCAGGGATGAAGCAGGAGTGAGCTTGGGGCAGAAGATCTGATACAGTTCCATACCCCTTAACAGTGTTACAAACTTCCATAGAAAAGTAACCAAGTGACACTGCTGAGATTTTTAAACAATTTTTATTCAGTCAGTAGATGTTTGAAGTACACAAGAAATAATAAAAGTTACTTTTTAATATGTAGCATAAAGCACATGTAACAATGAGGCTTTTTTGGTCTTACTAATACAGGATGTAACTCAGGATCAGTACAGGATAAATAATGTATGTACACAGTGACTGCACCAGCAGAATAGTGAGTGCAGCTCTGGAGTATAGTACAGGATGTAACTCAGGATCAGTACAGGATAAGTAATGTATGTACACAGTGACTGCACCAGCAGAATAGTGAGTGCAGCTCTGGAGTATAGTACAGGATGTAACTTAGGATCAGTACAGGATAAATAATGTATTTATACAGTGACTCCACCAGCAGAATAGTGAGTGCAGCTCTGGAGTATAATACAGGATGTAACTTAGGATCAGTACAGGATAAGTAATGTATGTACACAGTGACTGCACCAGCAGAATAGTGAGTGCAGCTCTGGAGTATAGTACAGGATGTAACTTAGGATCAGTACAGGATAAATAATGTATTTATACAGTGACTCCACCAGCAGAATAGTGAGTGCAGCTCTGGAGTATAATACAGGATGTAACTTAGGATCAGTACAGGATAAGTAATGTATGTACACAGTGACTCCACCAGCAGAATAGTGAGTGCAGCTCTGGAGTATAATACGGGATGTAACTTAGGGCTCATGCACACGACAGTATTTTGCGTTCAGTATACTGGACGTTGTTTGAGCTCAGTATACGGAACATATACTGAACCATTCATTTCAATGGTTCAGCAAAAAATACTGAAGTGTCTCAGTGTGCATTCCGTTTCAGTATTTCAGTATTTCCGTGCCGTGAAAAGATAGAACATGTCCTATTCTTGTCCGCAAATCACGGTGCTTGGCGCTATTCAAGTCAATGGGTCCGCAAAAAAAACCGAACACATACGGAAATGCATCCGTATGTCCTCCGTATCCGTTCCGTTTTTGCTGAACCATCTATTGAAAATGTAATGCTCAGCCCAATTTTTTCTATGTAATTACTGTATACTGTATATGGCATACGGAAAAACGGAACGGAAAAAACGGAAAGGAAACGGAAACAAAAAACGGAACAACGGATCCGTAAAAAACGGACCGCAAAACACTGAAAAAGCAATACTGTCGTGTGCATGAGGCCTTAGGATCAGTACAGGATAAGTAATGTATGTACAGTATGTACACGGTGACCTCATCAGCAGAATAGTGAGTGCAGCTCTGGAGTATAATACAGGATCCATATAACATAAGCAAATTTTAAGGCTAATCCCCCTCTCCCATTACTAATATTGACCATTTATTGCATTTGCTCCCCTTAAGCTTACCTAATCTTCTGTGTTTGACATAACTTGATTTAAGTTGCAGTTTTGCACATTTATAAATGAACTGTAGTAAGTGAGATGTTTTTTTCAGATAAATGCCAGCGCTGTGCAGCTTGTAGTAAACAACGTCTGTCTCGCTTCCTAATCAGCCAGAGACGTTTTTGGCATATACTGTGGTACATAGACAACAACACATTTACTTCTTGTTTAGCTCCAGTCCATACTCAATATTTCCCAGTATACACAAAAAATGTTTGCAAAATGATAGAGAAAAAAAATCACAGAACTTTACAATGAATAATCCTTCCATCCATCCCTCCATTAATTTCATATGTTCCTGTTCATTTTACTTCTTGACAAGGAGAAGAAACATAATGAAGACAACTAGAAGAGATAAAAAAGAACACGTTTGAGGAACAATATGATGGAAATGGCTACAGGTGAGACCTTATGATACGGGCAGGTGAGGTTGGCGTTGGGGAAGTTGGAATATTCATACAGTTTTAGGAAATGTGACCTCCAGAATCTTGGATGGGACTGACAATTGCCAGGGAATGTTACCAGTAACAGGAACATATCGGAGCCCCTCATGCACCACGTCACAGTGTCTCAGCACACATGGGGTCCTACCACTCAGCTGCCCGTGGTGTGTGAACAGGGCAATTAGCTGGTATTGTCAGTTACGTATCACTTTGGTGCATTTTTTGCATTGATTTTTGTATGTATATTTTTTCATCTGCACAATGTATCATTTTGTGTAAGATGTCCTTGTGGTGCATGCGGTCCGCCCCGGCATCCTCCATTTTACGCATTTTTTGCTGGTGATTGCCGTTGTCTGCGGACCGCATGCGGAGGAATTGCTCCCCCCGTTTATAGACACGCTACAGTGTCTGGGTTTGGAGCATTTTTACCCGTTTAGGCCACTTTTTTCAGTGCATGCTAGATAGATAACAAATGTCAGTCTGACAGCAAAAAGTAGCCCATTACTGGTGCAAAAAAAAAATATATATAAAAATTCCAATGGAAAAATGTATTTAGAATGTGTAAAAATAATGTAACATAATAATAATAACAACAATATATTAAAAATAATTCCAATGGTAAATTGCCATTGAAATGCGTAATAATAATAATAATTAATAATAATAATAATAATAATAATACAATAATAAAAAAATAAAAAAATACCAAAGGTAAAATGCCAATGGAATGTGTAATAATAATATTAAAAAAATAATAAAATAGTAATGATAATAATTATAATAATAAAACATAATAAATAAATAAATTCCAATGGTTAAATGCCATTGGAATGTGTAGTAATAAAAATAAAAACAATAATAATTATAATAATATATGTAATATAATATGTAGCACATTCATACATTATTAGAATCCATCTTGCAAATTACCTTAAAGTATCTGTTTTGTAGTTTTTTGCTGTGTTTCTTTTTCATTTAAGCAGTACTATGCCATTGAAAGTGAAATACAAAGTATTGACTTTCTGTAGCAGTGAGCACAAATGATAAGACCGCCTATATAGATCTGTTGTCAGTTTACTCCTGCTGTGAATGCACGGTATTACCTGAAGGATAATCCTTGTGAAAATAGTAGGTGTAGAGTTGGGATAACAGTATGACGGCTCTATGGCTCTCTTGATAGGCCTAGATAAAGAAGCCCACAGAAGAGGATTGGATTGATTAGTGTACTGTGTGATGTGCTTATTGAGTCAGTTACAGGGTGGGCTTGAGGAAGTGAGACTGTCTGCCGTGCTAAAAGTCCCAAAAAAGAGGAAGTTGAAGAGATGTAACCGGAAGTAGAATACATGAGGTGGCTTCTCAAATTATAGGCATAAAATTATACACCTGTTTTTTGTAAAAGAAAACAAACAAAAAAAACACAGAGTAAGGCCTCATGCGCATGACCATTTTTCGGGTCCGCTTCCAAGCCGCCGTTTTTGCAGCTCAGGTGCGGACCCATTCACTTCAATGAGGCCACAAAAGATGCAGACAGCACTCCGTGTGCTGTCCGCATCCGTTGCACCGTTCCGTGGCCCTGCAAAAAAAATATAGCATGTCCAATTCTTGTCCGTTTTGCGGACAAGAATAGGCATGTCTACAATGGGCCGCCCGTTCCGTTCCGCAAATTGTGGAAGGCACACGGGCAGTTTGCGGACTGCAAAAAAACATGTGCATGAGGCCTTAAAGGGTGTTTCCAGGATTTTAATACTGATGACCTATCCATAGGATAGGTCACAAATATCAGATCGGCAAGGGTCCGACACCCGGAACGTCTGCTGATCAGCTGGTTGAAGAGAACGCCTTGCTGAGGATAGGTCATCAATATTAAAATCCTGGAAAACCCACTTAATATATAATAATAATATAGGTCATCAATATCAGAAGGGAGGGATCCAACATCCGAAACCCCCACAATCAATGAATGGGACTGAGCTTGCAGTACGTTTTACGGCCACTACACAGTAAACAGAGCTGGGATAGTACCAATGCACCACAGCTCCTTCAATCAGCTGATCGGTGGGGGCGCTGGATGTCAAACCCCTACCAATCTGATATTGATAGCCTATCCTAATCAATATATATATTATTTTTTTTAATTAACATTTTGATAAATTAACAAAACATAACCGCCCATAAATCAATATGTAAGTCTCTAGTCTACACATACTGTAGCTCCTCAGATAGCCAGCACATCGCTAAAATTGCCCATATACACAATGAATATACCGTAATAAGTTATTTGTGAATTAAAGGGGTTTTCCGCGATTCTGATATTGATGACCTATCCTCAGGATCAGATGTTTGAAGATGTTCCAGTGAGCACCGTGGCCTCCTCGCAGCTTACCAAGCACAGCGCTCTCCATTGCTTTTGCAGCTCAACCCCATTCACTTTAATGGGACTGAGTTGGGCCTAGGCCACATGGCCAATGAACATGATGTCACTGTCCTAGGAACAGGCTGCGGCACTAACTGGAGTGCCCCAACCCCTTCAAACAGCTGATTGGCATGGGTGCTAGATCATCAGTTTTAAACACTCAGACAACCCCTTAACCTCATAGTGAGATAGACCCTGATGTGAAATCAGCTGTAAAGGAAGCAGCACAGTCAGCATTGTACTGGGGTTCTACAAGGCCCACTAGAGGAAGTCACTGAAATGACCCTCAGGGTCCATCAGTGTGTCAGAACCTGGGCCCACTGGAGGATCCTCTGGCACTTTTGTAAGCCATATAAATGTAGTATTGTCCGGGCACTCACATACGGGCATATAGAACGAAAATCGTTAATAAAACATTTAATAAACATCTAAATGCATTACAATAAAAACATCAGAATACAAATAAAACTGAAAATAAAAAAGGAAATATAAATATCCGGATAATAAGACTCGAGTTGGGGGGGGGGGGGGCTTAGTTGGAGATAAACTCTATATAAAGTGCTTGTGCTTGAAAGCGTATTTCTTAAAGGAGTAAAACGTCCTGAAGACGATGGATAAAGTCAATATAGCTTCAAACAGGCTGGCAGGGGCGGACTGGGCCGGGGGGCAGGGGGGCAATTGCCCCCCGGGCCTCCCTGGCTTGCTGTCCCGGCCGGCCGGAATAAACAGCCGCTTTATGCCAGGGACGCTTTATGCCAGGGACGAGACGGGGAGCAGGAGAGCAATGACGTCATCGCGCCACCTGCGCCGGTCCTGCGGCCTAACTGCCGTAAAGTGATTGCATCTCTGTGCTGGCTGGAGGCGGGAGTCCAGAGAAGCAGGGAGGTAAGTATGTCTGACTGACTTTTTTTTAAATTTATTTCTGTCCCTATCCAGTAGTAGCCAGATTAGGGGGGGGCCCCCCTATAATGTGCCAGGAGTAGCCACCACTAGCCAGATTGTGCCCCCTGCCCCCCACCCCCCTCATAAAGTGCCAGCCCAGTAGTCTACTGGGCTGGCACTTTATGAGGGGGGTGGGGGGCAGGGGGGCACGGGGGCACAATCTGGCTAGTGGTGGCTACTCCTGGCACATTATAGGGCCCCCCCCCCTAATCTGGCTACTACTGGGCTGGCACTTTCTGAGGGGGGTGGGGGGCATGGGGGCACAATCTGGCTAGTGGTGGCTACTCCTGGCACATTATAGGGCCCCCCCCAATCTGGCTACTACTGGGCTGGCACTTTATGAGGGGGGTGGGGGGCAGGGGGCACAATCTGGCTAGTGGTGGCTACTCCTGGCACATTATAGGGGGGCCCCCCTAATCTGGCTACTACTGGGCTGGCACTTTATGAGGGGGGTGGGGGGCAGGGGGGCACAATCTGGCTAGTGGCTACTCCTGGCACATTATAGGGGGGCCCCCCTAATCTGGCTACTACTGGGCTGGCACTTTATGAGGGGGGTGGGGGGGGCAGGGGGGCACAATCTGGCTAGTGGCTACTCCTGGCACATTATAGGGGGGCCCCCCCTAATCTGGCTACTGGGCTGGCACTTTATGAGGGGGGTGGGGGGCAGGGGGGCACAATCTGGCTACTCCTGGCACATTATAGAGGGGCCCCTATCTGGCTACTCCTGGCACATTAGTGGGGGGCCCTATCTGGCTACTGGCACATTAGTGGGGGGCCTATGGCTACTGGCAGATTATAGGGGGGCCTATGGCTACTGGCACATTATGGGGGACCTATGGCTACTGGCACATTATGGGGGACCTATGGCTACTGGCAGATTATAGGGGGGGCTATGGCTACTGGCAGATTGGGGCCTATGGCTACTGGCAGATTATAGGGGGCCTATGGGCTACTGGCAGATTATAGGGGGCCTTTGGGCTACTGGCACAATATAGTGGGGCCTATGGGCTACTGGCACAATATAGGGGGGCCTATGGCTACTGGCACATTATATGGGGGGCCTATGGCTACTGGCAGATTATAGGGGGGGCCTATGGCTACTGGCACATTATGGGGGACCTACGGCTACTGGCACATTATGGGGGACCTATGGCTACTGGCAGATTACAGGGGGGGCTATGGCTACTGGCAGATTATAGGGGGGGCTATGGCTACTGGCAGATTATAGGGGGGGGCTATGGCTACTGGCAGATTACAGGGGGGGCTATGGCTACTGGCAGATTATAGGGGGGGCTATGGCTACTGGCAGATTATAGGGGGGCTATGGCTACTGGCAGATTATAGGGGACCTATGGCTACTGGCACATTATGGGGGGGCATATGGCTACAGGCACATTATAGGGGGGCCCTATGTGGCTACTGGCACATTATAGGGGGCCTATGGGCTACTGGCACATTATGGGGGGCCTATGGCTACTGGCAGATTATAGGGGGGCCTATGGCTACTGGCACATTATGGGGGGCCTATGGCTACTGGCACATTATAGGGGGGCTATGGCTACTGGCAGATTATAGGGGGGCTATGGCTACTGGCAGATTATAGGGGGGCTATGGCTACTGGCAGATTATAGGGGGCTATGGCTACTGGCAGATTATAGGGGGCCTATGGCTACTGGCAGATTATAGGGGGCCTATGGCTACTGGCAGATTATAGGGGGCCTGGCTACTGGCACATTATAGGGGGCCTATGGGCTACTGGCACATTATAGGGGGGCCTATGGCTACTGGCACATTATAGGGGGCCTATGGCTACTGGCAGATTATAGGGGGGCCTATGGCTACTGGCACATTATGGGGGACCTATGGCTACTGGCACATTATGGGGGCCTATGGCTACTGGCAGATTATAGGGGGGCTATGGCTACTGGCAGATTATAGGGGGGGCTATGGCTACTGGCAGATTATAGGGGGGGGCTATGGCTACTGGCAGATTACAGGGGGGGCTATGGCTACTGGCAGATTATAGGGGGGGCTATGGCTACTGGCAGATTATAGGGGGGCTATGGCTACTGGCAGATTATAGGGGACCTATGGCTACTGGCACATTATGGGGGGGCATATGGCTACAGGCACATTATAGGGGGGCCCTATGTGGCTACTGGCACATTATAGGGGGGCCCTATGTGGCTACTGGCACATTATGGGGGGCCTATGGCTACTGGCAGATTATAGGGGGGCTAATGGCTACTGGCACATTATAGGGGGGGCTATGGCTACTTGCACATTATATGGGGGGGCTATGGCTACTGGCAGATTATAGGGGGGGGCTATGGCTACTGGCAGATTATAGGGGGGGCTATGGCTACTGGCAGATTATAGGGGGGCTATGGCTACTGGCAGATTATAGGGGACCTATGGCTACTGGCACATTATGGGGGGCATATGGCTACAGGCACATTATAGGG
Source organism: Bufo gargarizans (assembly GCF_014858855.1). Taxonomy (NCBI): domain Eukaryota; kingdom Metazoa; phylum Chordata; class Amphibia; order Anura; family Bufonidae; genus Bufo; species Bufo gargarizans. The sequence goes on along the minus strand of NC_058080.1, from coordinate 57,431,405 downwards.
GGGCCCTATGTGGCTACTGGCACATTATAGGGGGGCCCTATGTGGCTACTGGCACATTATAGGGGGGCCCTATGTGGCTACTGGCACATTATAGGGGGGCCCTATGTGGCTACTGGCACATTATGGGGGGCCTATGGCTACTGGCAGATTATAGGGGGGCTAATGGCTACTGGCACAGTATAGGGGGGGGCTATGGCTACTTGCACATTATATGGGGGGCTATGGCTACTGGCACATTATAGGGGGCACTATGGGGACATTGGCTCAACTGGGGACATTACAAGGGGGTATTTTTTGCACTGTCTATTATAAGGAGAATTATTACTACTGGGGAGGGGGCATTATGGTGGGCTTTATTACTCCCCCATGGTATGACCCACCTAGTAGCAGCACCGGCCTCTCCCTGCTCTGCTATCCCTCTGCCTCTTCTCCAAATCCTCATTATGAAATTTTTCTCATTAGGATAAAACACATCAGCTCCGCCGAGCCGCGGCTAAAGTGTCGAGGTGTCCAAGATCCCCAAGGGTCAAGCCAAGTAATTGTAAGTTTTCATGCATATACCGTGCAACACAATATACCGTTTCTTCTGCAAAAGTCAAGTGTCATGTGGGGGCCCCCTTATTGTTTTTTCCCCACGGCCCCAGTTAACCTAGAACCGGCCCTGGTGATAGTCACTTCTTTATACTATGCGATCTTTATACCATGCGATCTCCGAATCGGCATCGCATAGTACTGTCCTGTGTGTGGCTCCTCCCCTGCCTTGCGTGACCGTGCACTTGTGAAAATAAGTGTCCCTGAATGGCAGTTAGGAAATGTGCTCACCCTACTGTTGCCTCTATAAATGGCCCCCGTCGGTGCAAACACTAGTGTCACCCAGCTCCTCTCGGCCGCTCTGCTACTTCAGCGGCTGGCGAGAACATGCTGCCTTCCCAAATGCGCGTGTCTCTGATCGGGCTCCTTTGCGGCCACGGCAGCTCCCTCCGCCCACTTCTGCTACTATTGGCTGGGAGGGAGACTGCCCACCTACCATTGGCAGGCTCTGAAGTGATCCGGGGACCTGAAGGGAGGAGACAGTGACACCACAGGAAGCTGCAGGAGCATTTATCTCGGCGGCTAGAGGCTGCTGAAGCATTCATCTGACCCCCAGGCCACAACTATCAGGAGAGAAAGACAAGAGGGAACAACACCTGAATGAAGAAAGAAAAGGAGTAACAGTAACTCCATGTTCTTTTTGTATGACCTTTGGACTTTCTTACTGATCTCTACGTCACACCTCTGTTCGGTTTTCAAATTTTTATTTTGGTGCACCTCTAGTTAAAACTCTGACATGCCATTACCTAGGGGTGGGCGATTTGGCCTAAAATCTATATTGCGATTTTAATTTTAAGCATGTGCGATATATATCGCGATATATTGTTTTCTATATTTGGGGGGCGTGTTTAAACTTTTTTTTTTTTACTTTTTATTTAATAACTATTAGCCTCCTTAAGGGCTAGAACCCTTGTCATATTCACCCTAATAGAGCTCTATTAGGGTGAATATGACTTTACACTCTCCCTGCTGCCCTGTGCTTTGTGTACGCAACAGCAGGGAGATGAGTCCCCTCCCCTAAACAGTGCCATCCACAGATCCCCCTCCCCTAAACGGTGCCATCCACAGATCCCCCCCCCCCCTAAACGGTGCCATCCACAGATTCCCCCCCCCCTTCCCCCGACGTTTATACATTTATAAACTAATCAGTAACTTTATTAATTGGTGATGTATTTACTGACGATGTATCGTCTATATCGCCCACCCCTACCATTACCCCTTCTTCCGGTCAACACTGACAGAGAGGTATTTTTAAAATGTAGAAAAACAAAATCAAATAAAGTAGATTACTATACAAATTAACCCTTTATGGTGATTATCTGCAACTGAGGTGCAGATTTGTTTTGCACCCTAAGGAGTTAATTTTTTGTTTTATCCCCACATGACTTACATCATACTCCTTTATCACTGAGGGTGTTATTTAATAAGCTGCAAAATAAATACCTGTCCCGAAATGAAGGGAGCTGAAGCTTCTTCGACTATTCACTTCAGACCTGTACGGCTAATTTTATCGCTTTGTCTCCCTTCACTTCCCCTTTAGTTAAGCTGAACAGCCTCAGGACTTTTGGCTGAACCAAAGGGAGTATTCTGGTTAGCTCAGCCGATCCAACATCTGGGTCTGCTGAGGCAAACATTCGTCAGTTTATTCACTTTTGTACGGGCTATTCTCTCAGGGGCCAAACAGCAGAAAGTGAACAGCCGAATGTTCAGCTTAATCCTTTGGCTCCTTAGTGAACCCCCTATGTTTTTTTGTGACATCGCACATTGTATGCCACATTAGTTTGCAAACTTTGTTGTTAGTAGATCTAAAGGAAATTGTACAATCAGATTGTAAGGTGTGTGTTGAGCTTTAGGGTTCCATTGCAAAGGCCTGCTCTGGATGCCCAAAGCTCCAGTAAGTAATGCTTGTGCGGTGGTGCCCTTACACCTGTGGGAGCACACTGGCATGGCATGCCCTCACCTTCGGGTCACCTTAGATGATTGGCATATATGAAGCTTTAATTTGTATTTTGGATATGTACTATAAAGCCCTTATTCCTGTCCTAATTGTTACTCCCTTTTATTTGTTTGATGTCCAGCAAACAGTTTAGTTCATTCCTTATTGATAAATATGGAGAGCATACCATCAAAAAGCAAGGAAAAAAGTGGAGCTCAAAAAATACGCGAGAAAAGGGCTAAAGAGCTTGACATAGCAGGAAAGGATCCTAAGCAAATGAAATTATCATTTGCAGTGGTGAGTTGAAAGTTTAGAAGTTGTAAAGCAGGGGTAGGCAGCCTTCTGCACTGCTCATAATGTTCATAATTTTTATATGACTTTTTGTAGGGTCATGGTGCAACAGTACCCAAAGAAAGACCAACAGAGGTTTGCACAGACCAAGATAGGCTTCCAGTGAGGCAAGATGTGCTAGTTGAAGAGGAGTTGAGAACACAAAGTCCAAGTAGCTTAATAGAGAAGGAGTTGGACTTTGAAAGCAGTTCTGAAATGACTATTATAGAACAATCACCCATTCCTTGCTCTGAAGCTACAAGCTTTCATGATTTAGAAAGCGGTAGAACAGAAGAAGAGTCTGCATCTTCTGATGTTCAGTTTGACACCACCAAAACTCTCTTTAGTCTTCCTTCTACATGTTCCATGGCAGAAAAAATTACATTTGTGCAAATGCATCCAGTGCAACCAAGCACTACCGATTGTGAAGGCCTTCCCTTTAAAGAAATCGATTTTTATTTCCGTAGAAATCCAAATGGAGATCTTATTAGGCGTTCATGGCTCACTTGCAGAGTAAACAATAGAAAGCTTGAAGCTTTTTTTTGCCGTATCTGCATAGCATTTTCAAATTCCACTTCATCGTTCACTAGTGGGTGTACAAATTTTAGGCATTGTTATCAGGTTACTAACAAACATGAGATATCAAAAACTCACCGTGAAGCTGTGAACACATATTTTACTATAACAAAGAGCAAAGGCATTGATACATTGATAAACCAGGCACATGCTTCAAAAAGAAAGAAGGAGATACTTCAAAACATAGAAGTAATGAAACGAATCTTTGATATTGTTAAACTGCTAGCAAAACAAGGATTACCTTTTCGTGCCCATGGAACTAATGAATCATTATATAATTTGAATAATGCTGAAATTAACCATGGAAACTTTCTAGAAATGGTTTTATTTCTCTCGAATTATGACGTTCCGCTTAAAAATCACATTCGGAAATGCATTTCTGAAAGTGAAAAGAGTAAAAAACAGAGAAGACTCCTGGGAAAACAGACAGCTGGCCGTGGATCACTTGTGACATTTTTGTCATATAACACAGTAAAAAAAGTTATTATGGCAATCGTTCAGACCATGAAGTCATCAATAGTGTCTGAAATTGGTGAAAAGAGATTTAGCATCCAAGTAGATTCTACACAAGATGTTGGAGTAGTTGACCAAGCTACTGTGGTTGTTAGATATGTAAAAGAGGAATCTGTTAAGGAACGTCTCATCTCTGTTTTACCGGTAAAAGATACATCTGGAAGAGGACTCAATGAACTTTTAATGTCAAGTTTTAAAATTCTTGGACTGGATTACAAAAAAATAGCAGGAGAGTCTTTTGATGGAGCAGCAAACATGAAAAGTGCTTATGTGGGGTTGCGTGCTCAGATTGCAAAGGAAGTGCCTAATGCTGTCTACATTTGGTGCTATAGTCACATTTTAAACCTGTGCATATCTGACTGCTGTGATGTTTTAGAGGCAAAAACATTTTTTGGTCTTCTACATCGCCTAGCAACATTTATTGGGGACTCTCACAAGAGAATGAATGTCTGGAGGGATCAGCTTGATAAGAGATGTGGGCATGAGAAACTTCTCAGGTTGCAAAAAATTGGGGAGACAAGATGGTGGGCCAAAGATAAAGCCCTCCACTGGCTATTTGGAGAAAAACACTCACTATTTTTGGACACTTTAGAAGTGTTATTGTTGATTTCACAGTTCAAACAGTCTGATTCAAAGACTACTTCAGAGGCTTCTTCTCTGTCAGAAAACCTATGTTTGTTTAAGACCATTTTAACTGCACATCTATTTTTGGCTATTTTTGATGTTATTGGCCCTGTTTCAAGATATCTTCAAACAAGTGGTCTTGACTATATGGTTGCATGGAGAATGGTGGAAAGTACAGTTGACCAACTAAAAAAAATTGAGTTTTCTTATATAAAAGAGAAAGCAAAGCAGTTTGCAAAAAAAATAAATGACCTAATCATAGAAAGAGAGGGCCTTGATTCCCTGGAAGTTGAGTCAGAGCTACAAGAGAGAAGAATTGGGCGAAAAAAGCGTATGCCTGGCGAATCCTCAATTGATGAACGTCCTATTAGTGAAACCCAACGTTTTCGAGTTGAAGTTTTTAGACCAATTCTGGATCAGATTATTGGAAGCCTGGATGAGCGATTTTCTGAAAACAAACAATTAGTTCAGGACTCCCAATACTTGGATCCTCGTTTCTTTGACAAAATCAGAAAAGATCCAAATGTGTTAGAGGCAGGAGCACTACAAAGAATTTCTCAATTGGCAAATGTGGATGAATCGGGTCTGAAAACTGAGCTACAGAGTTTTGCCAACTTGTTCCCACATCTAAGAGAACATGAGAGCGGGAAGGTAAACATAGTTCCTATTAGCTCTCAGCAAGAAGATGATGATGATGATGATTATCTGGATAATAATCCTGTTAATACTGATGCTGATGATGAGGACTGGGGCTCCTGTAAAGTTGATACCATGGAACAAGAAACAAAATGCAAGTCCTGTAACAAATGTTTTCTTTGCTGTCACCGATTTCTTGTAAAATATAATCTTTTTTCAACTGCTTATGAAAATCTCTCTGTAGTTTATGAATACCTGCTAACACTATCATATACTCAAGTGGCATGTGAAAGAGCATTTAGTAAGTTAAAACTTATAAAGACTCGCCTAAGAGCCACCATGGGGCAAGAACTTCTTGATGCACTTATGATAATGTCAGTTGAAAGAGATCTTTTGGAACTTGTTCAATTTCCAGATGTTCTTGAAAAAATTCGGAAGACCTCTCCTTTGATGAGGTCTTTGCTAACGGTTTGAAATTTTTGAGAAAAACATACCTCTCCAAATGTTAGTATGGTGTATGCAATACATCATAATATGTTCTGCACTAAGCAGTTGTAATATGCACTTAACTATTTGAAAAAAAATATGTTTGTTTGCTAGTGTGAAAAAAAAAAAAACTATTCAAGAAATGCATGTCCTTTTAATTTATGTTTTGCTTCTGTATATCGGATTAAAGTTCTCTATTTATTTTAAAGTCTTACAGTGTGACTTGTTTAGAAGTGCACCAAAAAGCAAATTTCAAAACGAAACAAAAATAGTCAAGCCGAAACAGAACATTTTTTTAAATTTACATTTTTCATCATAAACTTTTAATTTCATTCATTTTTTATTAAATAATTAGATTTTTTTACTTTACTTTTAGGGGCTTCGGGGAAATATTAGGGGTCTAAACAGACGCCTGATATTTCCCTTTTAAAATAGAAAAAGCAATTGAGGACACAAGGTCCTCAATCTCTATTTCTGTATCCCCTGTTACAAATGAACAGGAACCCTCTATATTGAGAGTTTCTGTTCATTCAGAACATGAGGACAGAGTGTGTTTACTATAATTACAACTATGAATGAACACACCTGTAGATCACTTTCTTTTTATTCATAATTGGGAACACAGTAAACATGTTAGGTTCTCAATTATTTACAAACACTCAGTGATCGCTGATCACTGCGTGTTTGTGCCTCACTCTGCTTCCTGACACAATGTCACAGGAGGCTGAGCAGGCGGTGCAGAGAGGAGAGCTCAACCTCCTGGGACAGCACTGCAAGCTGTCTCTGCCCACACACCACTCTGCCAATCTGAGACAGGAGGCTGAGCATTGTGGAGAGGAGACGTCGGCCACTCACTGCGCTCTCCTCCCGTAGCGCTCGGACGGCTGACACAGTCTCTCCCCCCGGCTGACACAGTCTCTCCCCCCCAGGGGGGAGGAGAGAATACACGGATGCAACACTGTATCAGCCATAAAATGACACTTTCGGCATTATACCAAAAATGCCATTTTCGGCTGATATGTTTCGGCGGCTGATATATCGGAGCATCCCTAGTTTATTTAGTTTTCCTGTGTTGTAATTTACATGGCTGACGAAAGTGGCAAGGGGGGGGGGGGGGGGGTCAGCGGGCCTCTGGGTGTTACTTGCCCCCTGGGCCAAAAGTTGCCAGTCAGCCCCTGGGCTGATGCATATAGAACAAATGGATTCTGATATAACCTGCCAGTCAAGGGACCCACGGCAATAGTTAAAACCAAACAGAGTTCGGTAAATGTGGTGTGATAATGATAACCCGCACGCCGAGGCATCCCACGGCTGTGCGAGACCAACACCACTTGTTACCTGTCCCGAGGTCTTCAGATGGAAATACCGTCATCCCAGTAAGCAAGTAGTACGCCCTGCTGTTACAAAAGCCACACCAAACGAAGGTAGATATTGCTGGCTTGTCACATGATGTGTCGGCAGGAAGTGCTGGCTGGTCACGTGACGTATCACGTGATCATGGTGAACCTGATATCCTCAACCGAGTATGAAGGAAATGAATCCAATAAATAGCACAAAGTTCTGATTTATCCAGGGAATCTTCAAACTGACATGTCAGGATGGGTCTTCATAAAACCAAAGGCGTTTCGGGGTATACACAACTGCCCCCTTCCTTAGAACTTTGTGCTATTTATTAGATTCATTTCCTTCATACTCGGTTGAGGATATTAGGTTCACCATGATCACGTGATACGTCACGTGACCAGCCAGCACTTCCTGCCGACACATCATGTGACAAGCCAGCAATATTTGGTGTGGCTTTTGTTTGGGCCCGTAACAGCAGGACGTACTACTTGCTTACTGGGATGACGGTATTTCCATCTGAAGACCTCGGGACAGGTAACAAGTGGGGTTGGTCTCGCACAGCCGTGGGACACCTCGGTGTGCGGGTTATTATTATCACACCACATTTACCGAGCTCTGTTTGGATTTAACTATTGCTGTGGGTCCCCTTGACTGGCAGGTTTTATCAGAATCCATTTGTTCTATATGCATCAGCCTGTTTGAAGTTAAATTGACTTTATCCATAGTTTTCAGGACGTTTTACTCCTTTAAGAAATACGCTTTCAAGCACAAACACTTTATATAGAGTTTATCTCCAACTAAGCCCCCCCCCCAACTCGAGTCTTATTATCCGGATATTTATATTTCCATCTTTATTTTCAGTTATTTTTGTATTCTGATGTTTTTACTGTATTGCATTTAGATGTTTATTTAATGTTTTATTAATTTTCGTTCCATATGCCCGTATGTGAGTGCCCGGACAATACTACATTTTCAGTATATTCCTTTTCTTTAGTTGACTAGGCGGGTCAATCTAGTTCTTGTAGCACCACAGCACGATTTAGGCTCGGTGAGCCTCAATACCTATATTCTTTTGTAAGCCAGTACAACTTTAGACCCAGCATAGGTTGGCTGCATCCCTTATTTTAATGGGTGGACTTACCCGTGTAAAGGTCTCCTGTCCTCAGGTCCTACGGAATTGATGGAGTGAACCAGCAGATTGGGACCTGTTTTAATCACTACTTTGGGGCCACATAACCTCTATGTACGCCCCTGCCCGTAGCAACCAAAGATAGAAGAGTTGTCTGTTGTGTTTTGGTGACCCATCGCCTGTTACAAGAAGTCATGCGTGTAGTGTACATAGGTTATGTCACCTTTCCACTGGATTTAGTCATATCAACCCTTCAGTGTCTATAGTAAACCTTTGATTTATACTGTCAATATCCGAGGCATGCTACGTCTTAGCTTGCAAAATAATCCAGGCTCAGATGAAACGTGAAATTCTACCTTAGTGTCCCTTTGAGACATTGACTTCCATGGCAACTCCTTATATCATGAAGGATGAGCTCTCTTTCTTGGTCGCTTTGATTCGTCTTGTATAATTGCCTCAAAGTCACATCCTCTCTGAATTCCCACACGCATAGAGAAGAGAGAGTGAGCCTTCACCACTGGGAAGAACGTCACCTGTTCAATCAAATTACTCCTTCAGGTTTATCGACTATAATGTGACTACATGGGGTCAGAGCAGAGCCAAACGCATTTAATTACCTGGAGAGGGAGAGAGATTCTTCCAAATAGATCTCATATTGGATAGTAACGTAGCACTGAGAGGTGTATGGCAAACACAAGGAGCTTTTATCTGTTTGTTGTGCTACATGTAAGAGCAAAAGTAAGTAATACACTTAGAATGTCTTCAATATTCAGTAGTCCTCCCAATGTATAGCAATTATTCAATCCATGTGTGTAACAGCGACTGCTGTGCGACGCTGTTCCCCTGCTTACTGTCGCGGTCTTCGGTGATCTGTGGCCAGTGCTTCCCAGTTACCGCTGCAGTCCGGGACACTCTGTTTGTGTGAGTGATGTTGCTTCTGAGGAATCCGCTCCAGAACTTCCATTCAGCCCTGGACACAGCATGAGTTCGGCTTGTTTCATGTGTCACTGCTCTAAGGGCTGTATGCATCACTCTCTGGGCTGGGCTGGGTTGGGTCAGGTGACTTCGTTGACCAACCCTGGCTCTCCTACACATACTTAAGGGGCTCAGCCCTTTTCCCAGATGCCTGAGTGTCAAGGTCCTAGTCTGTTGCTAAAGAGCTTGATATACAGTATATATAACTATAGCTAATCACTGTATAAACTCTTCTACTATATATTGCCCCTCCTGGTCCTTAGGATCAGGAGACATTATATCTTCAACAGAATACGGGGATATACAGTGAAACATGGTGGGTGAAGAGGGGAGGGGCCTGATAATTTCTAGGAGGGGTTTGATTGGTGATGATGTCATCCTGTAGTTCACAGGAAGTCAGCCACAGAGGAGAGACCGAGTTCTTGTTTACACATTAGAGCAAGGTGTCAGCCTTGAGATCACATGACCAGGTTCCCCTAATGAAAAGGTTCAAAATATTTGGATACAACTGATTTAGAGCTCATTTATACAACCACGTTTTTTGTCTGCATCTATTTCGTATTTTTTGCTGGTTGGATACGAGCCCATTCCCTTCAATTGGGCCACAAAAGATACGGACAGCACCCGCAAAAAAATAGAACATATCATATTCGTGTCTGTTTTATGGACAAAGATAGGACTGTTCTATAGATGGCAGGACGTTCCGTTCCGCAAAATGCGTAATGCACACAGTCAATATCCGTATTTTACGTATCTGCAATTTGCGGACCACAGAAACGGCTACAGCCTTGTGCATGAGCCCTTAGGGTGTAACAAATTAAGGCTGTATTACACAGCCCGATGTGGCAGACGATTGTCGGGAGGGAAGCGTTCCCTCCCGGCAATCACCTGCTCACTAGCGGAGGAGACTGCTGCTATTACATGCAGCTATATCCTCCGCAGCATAGGGAGCAGTGATCGCTATGCCATTGCTCGCCCCCATGCTGTCTAGCGGTTTATCGGCAGCAGACACCACAATCTGCTGCCTGCAAACGATAATTTTTTAACATGTCAAAAGATTTGGATTACCTGATGACTGAGCAATGATCGGGCAATCGGTGGCAGTATTACACTGCCAGATGATCGTGCTCGTTAGCGATCACATGCCAAAAAATCGGGAAGTGTGATACAGGCTTTACACTGCTAGAATACTGGTGGTAGGTTAGTAATATATGTAAAAAAACAAAACAAAAAAAAAACCTGAAAAAAAGAGTGCTTTTTTTAAGGAGAGCCAATACCCTACCTATGGGATCAGATAAGTATTTATCTCAACCGTACACAGGGCCGGCGTTAGGGGGAGGGGCAAATAGGGCAATTGCCTAGGGCCCCCATCCCTAAATGGGGCTGCTCCTGTGGTTTACTGGTGAGTTCCGAATGTCACCCTCTAATGACCTGACATATTTTCTGCCGGCCCCTCTCTCCTCTCTCGAAAAGAAAATTCCACGCTGCTCCCAAATGTTGTTCAGTACGTTTCAGCCCTCTTAACAGGACTTTTCTCAAGCATTATAAAAATACTGTGTGAGAAAAGTCCTGGTAAGAGGGCTGAAACGTCGCACTGAACAACATTTGGAATTTTCTTTTCTATTTACTTGGATGCTGGATCACAGCAGCTGGCACAGCGCCATTCACATTTCTCCTGCTGTGCCGCTTGTGTTTTATTAATTTTTTGGGATATCTCATATCTATCAATCTCTATCTATCTATCTATAACCTATCTATCTATCTGTCTGTCTATCTATCTATCTGTCTCTCTGTCTATCTAAAATTTTGAGAGAAAGGCTACATGCACACGACTGTATGTGTTTTGCAGTCCGCCCCAAATTTTTTTTTTACGGATCCATTGTAACAATGCCTAAAACGGACAAGAATAGGACATGTTCTATATTTTCTTTGCGGGGCTACGGAATAGACATACGGCTGTGGATAGCACGTTGTGTGCTGTCTGCATTTTTTGCGGACCCATTTAAATAAATGGGTCTGCATCCTATCTGCAAAAAAAAAACAGAACGGTCACGGAAACAAACAACGTTCGTGTGCATGTAGCCAAAGGCAGCATTCTGACTTCAGTGAAACAAGTGGATTCCTTTATTCACCCAACACTCAATGCCATTGAGTGTTTGGGTGAATAAAGAAATCCACATTTTTTTCATTTTTACTTGCATTTTTATTTTATTTTTTTCTATTTTTTTCTATTCGTTATTTACTTTTTTTACTTTTAATGCAGAGAACACATATCTTCATGCCCCTGCTGTCTCAATATACAGAGCAATGGTAACAGTAACTATTTTCAGGTGTTTTCAAATTATTTAACCCCTTAGTGACCACCCATACGTGTTTTTACGGCGGTGACTAAGGGTCATCAGGCTGGGTCTAAGCGCTGTATGGGTCACATGAGAGCCGTGGCCCTGCTCTAACAGTCCGGACCGGCAGTAGTTCCCATCTCCCTCCCAGAAAGAGTTAATCAGAAAAGTTATGTGTACCTTAAAATGGCGCCATTAAGGCCTCGTTCACACTTCAGTGTTTGGTCAGTGATTTCCATCAGTGATTTGTGAGCCGAAACCAGGTGCAACTCTAAACACAGAACAGGAGCAGATCTTTCCCTTCAACCTCATGTCTGTGGAGGCTCCACTTCTGGTTTTGGCTCATGATGGAAATCACTGACCAAACACTGAAGTGTGAACGAGGCCTAAAAACTACAACTTGTCCCGCAAAAAAAACAAGCCACTCGTAAAGCTATATAGACGGGAAATAAAAAGGTTTAGCTGTTGGAACGCGACGATGAAAAAAGGAAGAAAAATGCTTGGTCAGTAAGGCCCAAAACAGGCTGGTCACTAAGGGGTTAAAAGAGTTAAGCCAGTCTCCTGGGCAAACTTGCTAAGGGAAGCACACCGTTCCGTGCAATTTGCGGTCCTCAATGCACGGGCACAATCCGTGCGGTTGCCACAGATGGCTCTAGACCCATTCAACTTGTGATCCGTCCAGACCGCAAAAAAAATGTTCCGTGCCTCCGTTCCACACTGCTCCTTCTGGATTGCGAGCCCATTCAAGTGAATGAGTCCGCATCCGTGGTATGGTGAGCACACGGTCGGTGCCCGTGTATTGCAGACGAGCAACGGCTGTCTTCATGAGCCCTTAGGCTGAGTTCACACTTCAGTTATTTCCATCAATTATTGAGAGCCAAAACCAGGTTGGGGTCAAAAACACAGAACGGGAGGCAATCTTTCCATTATACCTTATCTCTGAGTAGCCTACTGGTTAGGGCTTACAATAACTGATGGAAATAACTGACCAACTAACTGAAGTCTGAACTGGGCCTTACCTGCTTCCTGACACTGGCTCTCAGCTCCGACCTCTGCTCAGGCCCCCGGATGTCATCATCCATTTTGACTCTGCCTGCAACCAAATGGGCCTCGGCGGCGACTTCTCCGCTTGTGTCAAGTGAATAAATGCGACTGTTGATACAGTACTTCAGAATTTGGGGCCCTGCTTTTAATTTCGCCCAGGGCCACATTTTGTCTGAAACCGGCCCTGAGCGTACATAATGCCCCAGGAGAGGTTTGCTCCACATGTTCACCAGTAATTGTCTCTTGCTCCTGTGGTTGCTGCAGAAAAGAAGAAAAGAAATTCATGATGAATGGGAGAAAGCAGCAGACTCAGCAGTCGTGGAGGTGATAGCAGCTACCTTAAAAAGGAATTAAGTCGAGCTCCCCCTCAGTAATCTGACAAGTAAGCAATAAGCAACACATTTATAATTCTAAAAAGGAGAGAATGGCGAAGACGCCAAAACGGCAGAAATAAACCGAGCACATAAATACTTCCCAGATAAATTACTACAGATGTTCTGAAATCCACAGGACTGTCTTATGAAAACATCCAATCCTTGTTTTATTCAATGCAGCATCTATTTCTCTTCGTGGTTCATTTTATAGAAAATGGTGCCCTCATCAACTAGCAAGCCACTTTTTGGCAGTTTTTATGGCACTTTTTGCCCATTTAATTGTCCCAAGATAATACTGTCTCGTTAATATGCGGTATCCAAATAATACTACCACTAGAGATGAGCAAATCTATTCGGAGATTTGTTCTGAATTTCCAATTTTTAGGCACCGAAACGAACCCGAATCTTTTCTGGTTCGATTCGGACTAATCTTATAAAACGTAATCAACAGTGTTCTGTCAGCAGCAGGCAGGAGGTAATCGCAGTCAGTTGCGGCCAAGCAATAACCACAGTTTGCGGCGGCAACGATAAAAGTAGATCCAGTTACACCTGACGCTGTATCAGGCCGAGGGGATGGGCGAGGGGAAATTAAAAAATTTGTCAAAAATAAACGAAATGAGAAATCTGTGTTTTACTGGACTAGAGGGGGTTATATACCAATTTCCAGGGCAATTGTAGCAAGTTTGGTTCGGAACGAATAGATTCGGACCAAAACTGAACTTCGAAAAATTTGGAGAATCCAAAACGAACTGAATCTTGGAAGATTCACTCATCTCTAACTGCCACATAGTACATACTATTATTATTTTTATTAATATTATAGCACCATTCATTCCATAGCGCTGTACATATGATACGGGGTGCACAACATAATACAGACAATTGCACTAAGCATTAACAAGACGAGTTACAAACACAGAAGGAGAGAGGGCCCTGCCCGTGAGGGCTTACAATCTACATAACTACACACTACATGATAGTGGGTGGTCTTGGTTGGCTCCTGCGGTTCCTGATTTCGGGGCCTTATAATAATACTGACTGCATACCCCATAATACTGATATATACAGCCCACAAAACAACACAATATCATGCCTAAATAATATCCAGTATCCAATTAAAGACTCGCTGAGCTTTTAGAAAACTTTTAACATAGAAACACTTCAAAATTTTTGATCCGTGGGGGTCCAACTGCTGAGACCTCTAACGATCGCTAGAACAAAGAGAGAGGAATGCTCGCATATCGTGCTCTCGTCTGCATCGAGGAAAGAATGCGCAATGTGCAAGTGTTTCTCCCTGCGCGTTCTAGTGATTCTTGGAGGTCTCAGCGCTTGGGCCCCCATCGATCAAAACTTTTACATGTCTCTATGACCTATTAAAGGTTTTCTGAAAACTCAGTGTCCCTTTAATAATCCCTCATTTGGTTGTCCCATGAAAAATATACAACATTTTTCAAACCATTAAATATAATATTTCGTAAAACCAACTAATACGTCTATAGATACAGCAAGATACAATTCTGAAGAGATGTTCAGGATTCCTGTTGCTGTAACAACCATCTCAATAGCAGGTTGTGTTGATTTCATATAAGGATGTGCATGGTCTATATTGAAAAGTATTCAAATATATTTGCAGAGTGGCTTAGTAAATGTCACCGTGATTTCGCCAGTGTTATTGTTTCATTATTAATGCATTGTCTCCAAGGGAGTTTGATGTCTCTTTTATGTTCCATGACTACTCTAATGATTCAAATTTTATCTAACGTATGGAACACTTAACTAGAGGGATTCCTAGGAACTAGCACTAGGTATGTACCATGGGTCTCTTGGCTGTCTTTGCCTGGTGTCCCTGGTCTTTTGGCTCTGGGTCTTGATTGCATGTATCTCCTTGTCCCCCATCAATGTCTCATGGTGCCTTCAGAGTCTAACAACAAATCTGCGCCTAACAATATAGACAATCGCAACATTGCTTGCTTTGATGGGAGTTTGAGTCCTCCTTAGGCCATTTAAAGGGATATGTTTTGCTTAAATCTGTGCATTGCTCTCCATTACAACAATCACGTAAAAAAAAGGGAGGCGATCATGTCTTTCTTTTCCTCTACAAGGAAACATTTAGGGTGAATAGACCCTTCTATCTCAGGGATGGTGAAATGGGTTTTGTCCTGAGGTGCTCTCACCTTTATCAACCTTTTGACTACAAGAAAAAGTCATGAACCGCCTTGAGATATTGGACCATGAAAAATTCCTCAAAAAAAGAATGAGGTAAGTGGAAAAACTTTTCAGTGTATTAATAATCCACCTTACTGTCTAGTCCACCACAATTTCATCCTAGCATCATCTTCATTAGAGGGCTCCAAAAGTTTAGGCCTTTGCCAAACACTTGAATTCAATGGTCTTTCATCTACAACATATAGCAGACATATCACAGGGGTTAAGGAGCTCTATGTGGTCTTGAATGTTTGGGCATTCCATTCTTAATTTTAGAAAGTGGTGGTAGCCCCCAATGTAGGGACTCTGTCAATATCTTCTCTTCTCACATCTTCAGATGTAAAAGAAGGATATGGACTTTGATGACCTTCAAAACGTGTTACCCTTAAAAGGGTTGGTCCAGGAGAAGAAAAAAAGGTTCTATTTTTTACCAGAAACATCACCCCTTTCATCGTAGGTCTATGTCTGGCAATGGAATTGCTCTTTATCCACATTCAACTGAATGGGCCTAAGCTATAATAAGGGGCACATTTCAGGGATAAGAGTGGTGCAGTTTCTGGAGTGGTGCTACTTCCTACATGCAACAGTTAGCCCAATGTACCAACCACTGTTTCCCCATAAGAATTAGAATATCAAAGACTGTAAGAGTGGTCTTCACCCAGTGGCTTTTCAGCTGTTTCAAAACTAAAAATCTGAGCTGTGAGGGTATGCTGTAGTTTTGGAACCTCTGGAGAACCACAGGTTGGAGTGCACTGGCCTATAACATCATTACAGGTAGCATCTGCTTACCACTGGTAATATTGGAGCTGACTGCTATCTAACCTCATACATCATGTTCTGGCGCACAGCAAATTTCTCTTATTACGTGTGTGCAATCGATTTAATGACTCTTCCTGCTCCTTTACAATTCCTGTTCTAAATTAAATAAAATTAGTCACAGTCGGGGATAATGCAGGTAATTCAAACATATACTTGCTTAGTTAAATCTTTTTCAAGCTCTTCAGCTTTGATAAATATTTTGCAGTGTAATTATATTTTGGAACTGCTTCTATTATCTGCAAAATTATTATAAATGAAGAAGAAATTCCGACTTTCATCTTAGAACAGCATGGAAGATCAAATGATAAGGAAATGCGAAAGAGAATATAATTTTTTTTTGTGGTAGAGCGAAGACCATGGAAATTTTTCATCATGGTTGCCCACTAACACTAGATGGGCTGATTGCTGAACTTTGCGAAATCTACTGACCATCTAACGTCTGTGGACCCTGCCAGGCTTTGCTCCAATATTCAAATTCCAAATGTATCACACAGGTTGCAATTTCTACTTTGATTCTATTGTTTTCCCAAAGTGAAGAATGCCAAATTTGACTGGCCACCTCTTCTTACTGCCATTTGGCTTGATGTTTAGGGTAAAGCCAGACAAGGTGGTTGCTTTGGGGTCCATGAACAAAAGGACTTGCCAATGAGGACTTACACAAGACTTCAAGGGATCCTCCTGATTAGCACATACTTGAAGGGAGCAGGCCCAAAAGTCCCACTTGTTTAGCAAGAAATAGGTTGGAGGGTCAATAAACTCCTCACAGTCCTGACACGAATAAACTAGTAGAGGACCCATTTTGTCCTCTGCTCTAGGGTCTTCTGTGTCTGTCTCCACTTCATATCCATGACAGAAATGGACATATCAAATACAGATCAAAAGATTCCTCATCCAACAAACATTTTATCTCTGTGACCAGCTTAAGAAATATTCTAGTGATAGCAACCCCCTTTCAGAAGATCATTGATAGTCTACATATGTGACAAAATTCCTCCCCCCTACAGTAAGGATAGGGTGTAAGGTGAAGTTCTCACCTCACCTCAAAGATGGTGATAACTGATTAGTCACTACTAGCCCCTTAGCTCGGCATAACAGCTGATCTAAGAGGGCCTTATATGCAGAACCAACTATGGTGATCTGTTAAAAATGGTTTTACAAAAGGGAGAACATCTTCAAGTTTTGACCTGGTCATTACCTGTTTTAGATGGGCATGAAGAACAAATACCAAGTTACCTAGGGTAGCAAAAGTCTGTTCAGTCCTACAAATTTACTACTGCCTCTGGGTCTACAGGGTGTGATTCTGATATTACAGGAGATATCTTCTTTCGAAGATGCTTTTTAGTTTGAAGGCCCTCCTGATATCAAGCTGATAACAGGGCACCCACTTCTAACAGCCCCAGCAGTCAGATATAATCTGTGAGGCAACAATAGTTTTAAATTTCCTTGCAGCACCACCACAGGAGAAACAAAGCATTACAAACTTCCTTTTTGATTGTAATGGTCTGCACCGACCTGATATGTCCTCCAAAACAAAAGAGTCTTGACTGCCCTCCTAAATTCACTCGGGTATCTGAAAATGTGTTTTCTAGATTAGACTACCCCTTTAACACCATAATACATAATTACCTACAGTATTTGGGTGATTTCCTGGTATATTCTGCAAGGTTTAATAACGTTTTATTGTGTAATCCATTGGTTAAATGGATTTAATGTAAAATAGTCTAGCACAGAAGCCACCATAGCGGCAGAAAGATCTTCTGTTGGTAGTCTGTTGCTGATCTCATCTATCTCTGACTAGTCAATTGACACATGCTTGCTTTCCCGTCCCCCGAAGGATTTCACAGACACCGTGTAAGGTAGAGCAATTTCATTTGATTACACCTTCCCTCCATACATCAAACTCCACACTGATGAGAAGAAAAATAACAGTGAGGTCCTTGTGAGCTTGAATGGATCTGATGACTTCATCAGCCGAGGGACTCAGCACTGAGACGACTGCTACCGTTGCCTGTTATCGTCCCAGTCTTGGAGACCTATATCTGCAATAGATGCAACATAAACATAGCAATGATTTGAACAAAACTAAAACCCGCTGACCCTTTTTCTGTATTGTCCATCATTGTCCCCCAGGAGCCCACCTATTTGGTGCAGCCCTTTCACATGGGTGATGACAATTGCACTTTTGATCTGATCACTTATTTTTTTTATTTTTTTTTCCCTTGGGGGCCCCAGGTCCTATACCCTGTCAATTTGATGGCAACTGTTTACCAACTGCTGCTATAAAAGTGGGATAGATTGTAAGCTCTTGTGAGCAGGGTCCTCACTCCTAGTGTTTCAGTTGTATATTAGCTAGTTATGCTGTGATGTCTTTTGATTTGTACATGAACCTTCTGAATTGTAAAGCGCTGCGGAATATGGTGGCGCTATATAAATAAAGATTATTATTATTATTATGGTACATGGATTTTTGAACATATACTATATCATGGGTGCAGAGGCGACAATCACATCCTGGTCCTGGTGCTTGAGGTTGCCCAAAGATCCCTCTTTCACATAAGAAGACACCAGTATTATATAAATGGTACACAGCATGTAAAGAGCCCCGCTACATGGTTTGTATTGGGGCACAGGAGCTTCAAGATAGATAGATATAGATAGATAAGTACAGGGTAGTAGATAATAGATAGACAGATATGAGATAGATAGATGTGAGATAGATAGATAAGAGATAGACAGATATGAGATAAATAAACAGATATGAGGTAGATGGATATGAGATAGATATATACACTGACATATCGATAGTCTATAGATATGATATAGATAAATAGATAGATATGAGATAGACGGATATGAGATAGACAGATAGAGATGGATAGATAGATAGTTATGAGCTAGAAAGATAAACTCCTCAACTTTAAAACTGCAACACCAAGAAGGAAAAGTCGTGTAATCACAGGATCAGTAGACATGTTAATAATATGCAAATGATAAAAAAAATGGAAGCAAAATATTCAAAACATTTTGATTTATTCAGTATTGAGTATGAGAACCACACACAGAAATACAGGCACTTACACGCCCTGGCAGCTATCAATGAGATTATTATTGGTTGTCTGAAGAATGTTCTACCACGCTGAATACACTTGGGCATGCAAATCATCAAGATTTGCTGCTTGCAGCTCCCTTTGCAATTTCCAACCAATGACGTCCCAGATGTGGTCAATGGGAGACAAGTCCGGAGATACTGCAGGCCATGGTAGCATGTGTTGTCCACACATGAGAAAAAAGTGCCTGGCACTGTTCTATTGGAAAAGGGCTCCTGGGCAGTGGCGTGCCCGGGGTGGGGGTGGTCCGCCCCGGGTGCTGGCTTTCACGGGGGTGCCACTGCCAGGCACAGAAGCAATGAGTGTTTCTATCAATACAGATGGAAGCGCTCACTGCTGAAGCGCTGACACCCACATACTGCGGTGGGGTACGGATGGAGCGCATAGTTCCCTGCCCCGCCGTCGATCACCGCTATAGGCTTCTGGCCTAGTAGGCCTGAGGCCTATGCGGTAGTGAAATCCCGCCGCCGACGCGCGTGATGACATGCTTGTTCTTAGGGCATTTTCCCTTCAGTTTTGTCTTCAGCAAGTGAAATGCATGCTCAATCGGATGCAGGTCAGGGGATTGACTTGGCCATTGCATAACATTCCACTTCTTTCTCTTAAAAAAACTCTTTGGTTGCTTTTGCAGTATGCTTTGGGTCATTGTCCATCTGCAGTATATTACATTTTAACAGGGGTGTGTAGACTTTTTATATCCACTGTATATGAATTTCACTTTTGTATCACGATTATGGGGGTGATTGAAGATATATTATTATGTACATTATGACATCACATGTTTTTTTTAAATATGAATCATGTTTATATACTCTTACACATAATTATGTTAATTAATGCGTTATATTGTGAACCCTATTTATATGCACTGAGCGCCTATGTAAAATGTCACTGCTTGAGAAAGGTCCCGGTGAGAGGACCGAAAGGTTTCTGTTTGGTGATTGGAATACACTTTTTTTGATTTACGCTTGGGATGTGCTGTGGAATTTTTTCTTTTTTCTTTTGTATTTTTTGGAGGTTGAATCACTTCCACAACTGCTGGCACCCCCCTCCAGTACTTTATTCTGTGCTGCTCACATCTCTTCATTTGATATAGATAGATGGATAGTTAAATAGATAGATACAGTTCTGCCCATAATTATTCATACCCCAGGCACATTTTGACTTAAAGTTACTTTTATTCGACCAGCAAGTAATTTTTTTACGGGAAATGACATAGGTGTCTCCCAAAAGATAATAAGACGATGTACAGGAGGCATTATTGTGGAAAAAAAACATTTCTCAGCTTTTATTTACATTTAAGCAAAAAGTGTCCAGTCCAAAATTCTTCATACCCTTCTCAATAATCAATAGAAAAGCCTTCATTGGCTATTACAGCAATCAAACGCTTCCTATAATTGCAGACCAGCTTTTTGTCTCCACAGGTATTTTTGCCCATTCATCTTTAGCAATGAGCTCCAAATCTTTCAGGTTGGAGGGTCTTCTTGCCATCACCCTGATCTTTAGCTCCCTCCACAGATTCTCAATTGGATTCAAGCCTGGACTCTGGCTGGGCCTCTCCAAAACATTAATGTTGTTGTCCGCTAACCATTTCTTCACCACTTTTGCTGTGTGTTTTGGGTCATTGTCATGCTGAAATGTCCACTGGTGCCCAAGGCCAAGTTTCTCTGCAGACCGCCTGATGTTGTCGTTGAGAACCCTCATGTATTGCTCTTTTTTCATGGTGCCGTTTACTGTGATTAGGTTCCCTGATCCATTGGCTGAAAAACACCCCCAAAGCATTAGGTTCCCACCACCATGTTTGACAGTGGGGATGGTGTTCTTTGGGTTGAAGGCTTCTCCTTTTTTACGCCAAATGAAGGAAACATCATTGTGACCAAACAATTCAATTTTTGTTTCATCTGATCATAACACAGAAGACCAGAAGTCTTCTTCTTTGTCCAGATGAGCTTTTGCAAAGGCCAAGCAAGCTTTTGTGTGCCTTATCTGGAGAAGTGGCGTCCTCCTTGGTCTGCAGTGTGCAGTGTCCGTTGGATTGTCTGCCTTGAGACATTGCCACCAGCAGAGCCCAGATTCACCAGGATGGCCTTGGTGGTGATCCTTGGATTCTTTTTCACCTCTCTAACTATCCTCCCGGCCAGCACAGGTGTCACTTTTGTCTTCTGACCACGTCCTGTGAGATTTTCCACAGTGCGAAACATCTTGTATTTTTTAATAATACTTTGCACTGTAGCCACTGGAACTTGAAAACATTTAGAAATGGCCTTGTAGCCCTTTCCTGACTTGTGAGCAGCCACAATGCGCAGCCGCAGGTCCTCACTGAGCTCCTTTGTCTAAGCCATGACTGTCCACAAACCAACTGCAGAGAGCTGCTGTTTTTCACTTGTTGAGTTGATTAAAACAGCTGTTCCCAATTAATCAGGGCAATTAGGATGCTTTAGAACAGCTTGGACTATTTGGAATGGTATAGAACTTTAAATTTTTCCACAGACTGTGACAGTTTGTAAAGGGTATGAATAATTTTGGACACTTTTTGCTCAAATGTAAATAAAAGCTGAGAATTATGTTTTTTCCCCACAATAATGTCTCTTGTATATTGTGGGAAACACCTATGTCAAAAATTACTTGCTGGTTGAATAAAAGTAACTTTAAGTAAAAATTTGCCAGGGGTATGAATAATTATGGGCAGCACTGTATATAGAAGATAGATAATAGATAGGAGATAGATAGATAGATATTCAGATATTGGTGGTGTAGTGGAGATACTGGATTTTTCACATGATGTTGATTACAAAATAAGGGATATTCAGGGGTAGACGAGTCTTGGAGGGCGCACACAGCAGGAGCTGACATGTCTACATCACAGCTCTGTCTGAAATGTGCTGCAGCTTGTGGAGCATCCTCGCTCTCTGGTAAAACAACTTGTATGTGCAGCAAATGTTCCTGGGAGGACTAATGAATCATCATGGAGCATTTCCCGGGGAGCCTGGGAAGACGCCCCCACTGTTTACAATGGTAACACAGGATGGTTGTTGTATGGTAATGGATGATTGGAGGCTTCTACCGTCCTGTGTTATTCCATGACCTCTGATCACACCATACTGTTGTCTTAACACTGAGCCTAACAGGAAAATTCATTGTTACCCCTTGCGCGCCTCTACACTCCTCCATCTGGGATATATAGATGCAGCAGAGATGAGTGCGTCATGTAACAATGTAGGACTGCATTGCCTGTGCATTGTGATAAGTGTTTGAAACTTGGAGGAATTCTATGCTTCACACGGGAACCGAGGTGACCTAAAGCTAGCCATAAATACACATTAGAACCCTTGTGCAGCCAACCGCTATCTCTCCCGATCCCCCCCATACACATGTAAGCTGGGCTCGGCCAGGTGTGCATGTGTTCTGTGGAGAAAGTTGCAGCCAAACTTTGTCGGGCATGTTGAAATCCAAGTGCTGATCCTTATCTCCCTTCCATCTGCGGAGATAATGATGTCAGTCAGTCATTTATTCAATCAATCTGTATGGCCACCTTAACGTCCTCCTTCTGCCTCATCAGAAGGCTTCTGCCCTGTCTTTCCTTCATGCTTTACACTGCAGCTCTTCGTTTTAAGACTGGCTGATGTGTATCGGCACAGGCTCAGTGGAATGTAGATATGGCACAGTGATAGAGCTGGCACAGAAACAGTGCTCCCGCCATTACCTGTGGGCAGGGCTCATCTGTGATTGACAGGTGCCCTTCTGTGGCAAAGGCTGAGATTGGAAATACTCTGATCCTGGTCATTTAACTCCTTAGAAGCCATGATGATAAGCAACCACAGCATTCAAAAGATGAAAACAAAGGGATAAACGTCCTTTATAATTAGATGGTCAAAGGCCCCCATACATACATATATAGTCAGCTGAAACTACTTTTTGTGGCCTGAATGCCCCCCCCCCACGACAGATGAGAGAAGAAATCCGGCAGGAAATAAGCTGCGGCCAGAAGTGATCAAAATATCCGGTGATGGGGGAGGGAGGGGGCTGTTTGGGGGGTGTTTGGTAGCCAATATCAGGCCGCTACGAGGACGAGCCTCCCCAGCGTTACCAGCAATGCTATGGAGGCTCGCCCCCGTCATAGCCTGCTATTGGCTGCCCCCATGTTTTGATCTGCGCGACGGGGATATTCAGCGGCGGCCGTGCAGGGATCCGGAGCGATGCGGGTGCCAGGGAGCAGGGTAAGTAAAACCTATATGAGGTGCCCGGGCATTGAGGGGGGGGGGGGGGGTCATTATAGGGGTTGGATAACCCATTTAAAGGGGTTAGGCCATGACTGATGTGAAAAATGGAAATCAGACATCATATAGTACATGACAATCTCTTTCCAGGAGCGGACCGGAAACCTAAAGTACCGCCCCAGCAGAGCCAAATTACAATAAACTGCCCCAGCAGCATCACAAACCACAGTGCAGCACAAAATAATGCTCCAGCAGCACAGAATATCTCCTCACCAGCTGCAACCTTCTGTCCTCCTACTCTAGGACCCCAGGAGGGCACCTGTAGTCGTCACCAGCCACGTACATAACTACTGTGTGCATCAGGTCTTTAACTACCCGGCTAGTGGCCGTGAGGAGGGTTCAGGCAGCCCACTGGGAAATTTCCCTGTAAGGTCTATGGCCAGTCCACCCTTGTGTCTTTCTAACAAAACCAGACCCAGTCCTGTACCTCTCATGGATCCAGAGATCTCCATATTCATTGCGCTGGTTTCTCTGCTCAACTCTCTTCAGGCTGGCAGCTCGGTGTTGTGTCCCTTCTACTTCAGCTCTCTCTCTCTCTATCACAGCTCAGGGGCATGTGCTTTCTGCTGTAGTTCTCTCCCTATCATAGTGAAAGCGTTGTGTCCTTTCTGCTACACTCTGTCCTTCATGCTGCAGCTATCTCCCTTTCACAGCTCAGGGAAGTGTCTTTCTGTTGCAGCACTCTCTCTGTAATTTTCACAGCTTCTAACCATATATACTACTAGTGGCAGTTATAGGATGGAACTGAGCATGTGCGACCACTTCAGTAGGTGGACGTGCATTTTACTATACAGTTTAAACACCATTATAATGAAGTCAAGAGAGTATCTCAAAAATTGCACATATTTGTCACAGAAAGTAAATTATAAAAGTAACTAATTTTTCATGCTGAATTATATCAAAATAACATTTAATGGTTGCACAACCCTTTTAAGGGGTTAACATGTTATGTATGAGAATTGGATGTAAAAAATGATTTAATCTGGCAGCTATTTTAGAGGGTTTGTACCACAAAAAATATTCTACATTTTTCAAACCAGCATCTGGATCTGTATACTTTTGTAATTGCATGTAATTAAAAATGTATTATATCTGCTGGGCTATTCACTGAAATCTGTATAGCGCCACCTGCTGTTTGCCCTTTTTTCTGATTTCTATGTCCTGCTCACTGAAACTAGAGCACGTGGTCAGTTCCATCCTGCCACCAGCTGCAGCAGAAAGGACACACTCCCTAAGCTGACAGCGTGATATAAATCTAGCAGAGCAATGAATGTGGAGATCTCTGGATCCATGTGAGGTACAGGGCTGGTTCTAGCTTTGTTAGAAAGAGAATGTCATGTACTATATGATGTCCGATTTTCATGGGATAACACCTTTAAGATGATGGACAGCTTTTTGCTACATCAACATATTGCTTGGGATGTGACAACCTCTGCTTTTCTTCATCCCTGTATTAGATCTTTGAAACCATATTGGCATCGATGGGTGTCTGCGGCTGCGTAATATAATTTACGTGTCCCTTCTTGTTTTGTAAGACAGGAGAGCAGACCTTGATTTGTGGTCTCTACTTACAATTCATCTGATCTGATATCTTACCATGGATTCTGTCCAATATTGCCTTTGCTGAATACGCTTCCATTGGGTGTAACTGCTGATAACTTCTGCTGGACCTGCCTAGTTCTGCTGCTTCCAAATGGCCTAAGGAAAATAAGAGATCAAGAGGGAGCAATGACTACGCCCTAAACCATAGATGTGGTTTATTATCTTCAGAGAAGCAGCTGTAGAACGAGGCATAGTTGTTACCTTTTTAACAGGTTTTTATTGTGCCTGGAGATGAAAAAATACTTAAAGGGACCCACAATGTAGGCATATATCACATATGCACATGCTGTTCTACAGACAGCGTAGGAGACGGACAGAACTGCCCAAATTTCTCTTGCGAGCCCTATGATACCCATCTTGGTTGATTGGTCAAGTGCCTTTCATGAAAAGCAGTTTTGCAACTGCCAGATGATCCCTCTTGATCAGTCAGTTCAGAAGGACATACTCTTTAACATATACAGGTGCGCTCTTATGGACCCCCCTCCCCCAATCAGAAGTTTAGGAGGTGTTCTAATACTTGAAATAAGACAAAATACTCTGCTGCTATTAGGGCATCCAATGTAGTCATTCCCAACCAAAGGGCAATCTCTGGAAAATGTTCCTCTCCAACAGTTATGTTGGGCCGTGATTCTCTTGAAGACCTTTTTCTAGTCACCTTACTGGCTTTCTCAATTAGACTATTAGATTTTGACTTGTACAAGAAATCTCTTGCTTTAAATGCTGGTGGTTTGTGCTCCAGTCAGCATAATCTGTTTATTGTAATAATTACCTCATTGAGGGTTACATGCTGAATGCATTTGCAATCAAGTTCTTACCTCCATGAGGTCCTAGTCCTCACGATGATTATGATAAACACATTATATTTAGTATATTGGGCAGACTAGATGGGCCAAATGGTTCTTATCTGCCGACACATTCTATGTTTCTATGAAGCATGAGACACCAATATGTAATGCTGGAGATTTCTTGTATAAATCATTCTAATTGAGAAAATCAGTTGGACGACCAGCGAAATGTCTTCAAGAGTTGCGCTGACTTATTACTACTGATATACCGTGATCTGGATACTCAGCTGCTCCCTACTGTGCCGTTCCAGCTCTCTGGCTCCTTTCAGCGATCTTCTGAACCCCGGCCTGTAAACCTCCAAGCAGACGGGGTCATGTGTGCTTCTAAAGCAAGTGGGGACATGTCCCCAAGCAGTATGTCACTGCTGATGTGCACGTGTCCTTGTCTGTCTAGAGGTTTACAGGCGTGGGGATGGGAGCCGTGGTGAGCAGGTGACTATGAATTTTCCAACAGGTACAACAAACAGTTTGTTGTTAAAGAAGTCCCAAAGGCCGGACAATCCCATCAAGGATGGAACTTCCCCAGAAGTGGTAGAATTCATGCATCTCATCAGCTGCTTGTTGGCAGGGTTGCCATGTAGGGTTCCCGTATCCTCTAGTCCTATATTATAATTTAATTATAATTTATTCTCTGCTACAGAAGCAAATTGATGGAATCGTTTTTATTATTTTTATTTAGTCTTTTTCAAGCTTTAATCTCCAACGGTAATTATTTCAATAATGAGATAAACATAATTATTGTGACTGCGGCTGAGACATCGAAGCTTTCATCTTATTTAGAAAATCACACGTTACTTGCAGGAGAAACTCGTGAGCAAACAAAGAGACTTCTTTGAAACTATCAGTCATCCAGAAATCAGCGATTATCTCTGTTTGCCTTTTATTAAAATAAATTTATTTTCTGTCTCTTCTGCCGGATTTGAGTATGTCGGCTAATTATGTGCAATTGCGTGATGAATAATGACTTGCAATTTGCTTGGAAGAAGTAAAACAATCATTTGCTGCTACCAAAGTGGAGAAATTGTGTTTGCTGCTAAGACAGTAAAGGCAACCAATTACGTACAGTGAAACCTCTGCAAAGGATCTACTTCTTCAAGAAGGCCACCCTTATCGAGACCGGATTTCCTGTGGCAGAATTTTCTTCCTCCATTATAAATTTATGCTCAAAACATATAATTCGCCTCTCAACATTGCCAAACAAAAGTACTTCACCTCTCTCATCTCCTCACTCTCAAATAACCCAAAACTACTATTTGACACTTTTCACTCCCTTCTAAGCTCTAAAGTTCCAGAACCTGTCACTGACCTCTGCGCTGATGGCATGGCCACTTACTTCAGAGACAATATTGGCAGTATCCGGCAGGAAATAATCTCACAGTCCCCAAATAATTTCAATACTCCTCCCTCCAATTCCTCCACATGCTCTCTCTCCTTTTTTGACCTTATAACAGAGGAAGAAGTTTCCAGGCTTCTCTCTTCTTCTCGACCCACGACCTGTAGCAGTGATCCTATTCCATCACACCTCCTCTAGTCCCTCTCCCCGGCTGTCATCACTCACCTAACTATAATTTTTAACCTCTCTCTCTCTTCTGGTATCTTTCCCTCCTATTTCAAACACTCTATTATAACCCCACTACTTAAGAAACCATCTCTTGACCCGACCTGTGCTTCTAACTACCGACCTGTTTCTAACCTCCCCTTCATCTCTAAACTCCTTGAACGTCTTGTCTACTCTCGCTTAATAAGCTATCTCTCTGCAAACTCTCTTCTTGACCCATTACAACCTGCCTTCCGCCCTCTTAACTCTACAGAAACTGCCCTTACTAAAGTGTCTAACGATCTCCTAACAGCAAAAAGAAATGGTGACTATTCTCTACTGATTCTGTTGGATCTCTCTGCAGCGTTCGATACCATAGACCATAAACTCCTCCTCACTATGCTCCACTCAATTGACCTTAAGGACACTGCTCTCTCTTGGTTCTCTTCCTATCTCTATGGCCGCTCCTTTAGTGTATCATTCGCTGGCTCTTCATCTTCTCCTCTTCCTCTTGATGTTGGAGTTCCTAAGGGCTCAGTACTAGGTCCTCTACTCTTCTCCCTCTATACAGCCCCCATCGGACAGACTATTAGTAGATTTGGCTTTCGATACCTTGTCTATGCTGACGACACCAAACTATACACTTTGTCCCCTGACATCACCCCTACTTTACTCAAAAACACCAGTAACTGTCTGGCAGCCATCTCTAACATAATGTCCTCTCTGTATCTAAAACTGAACCTCTCAAAAACTGAACTTCTTGTCTTTCCCCCATCTACTAACTTACCTAAACTTGATATTTCAATTTCGGTCTGCAGCACTATCATAACTCCTGTGCAACATGCCCGCTGTCTTGGGGCCACATTTGACTCCAATCTCTCCTTTGTTCCCCATATTCAATCACTTACACGCTCTTGTCGTCTGCCCCTAAAGAATATCGCCAGAATCCGCCCTTTATTTCTTACAGTGGAAACGGCAAAAACTCTTGTTGTTGCCTTGATTCATTATCGTCTTGACTACTATAATGCATTACTAATCGGTCTCCCTCTCACTAAACTCTCCTCCCTTCAGTCTGTCCTAAATGCTGTAGCCAGGCTCATCTATCCATCCAACCGGTACACTGATGCTACCAGTATGTGCCAGTCAATTTACTGGATGCCCATCCACCACAGAATACAGTTCAAACTTCTCACCCTCACCCACAAAGCTCTCCACAGTGCTGCTCCTCCATACATCTCCGCCCTTATCTCCATCTACCACCCTACTCGTGCTCTCCGTTCTGTAAGCGACCTAAGATTAATAACCTCCATAATTCGTACCTCTCACTCCCGTCTTCAAGACTTTTCTCGAGCTGCACTTAATCTCTGGAATACTCTGCCCCGGAATACTAGGTCAATCCACAACTTCTCCACTTTCAAACGTGCCTTAAAAACACATCTTTTCAGGGCAAGCTTATCAAGCTACCTAAACTGACTTTTCCCCAACTAACCCCCCCCCCCCCCCTAACTCCCCTGGCCTAAACTCGATCCTCTAGTAGTCCCAAACCCGAAGCAAATCGGTCGGCACCACTCCTGTCAGTTCAATAATGGCTCAAATCCTACTTATCCCAATCAACTACCTTATGTGTCACCCCCAATTCCTCATAGATTGTAAGCTCTTGCGAGCAGGGCCCTGACTCCTAGTGTTTCAGTTGCATATTTTCCAGTTATTTTTGTTTTGTATATGAACCCTATGAACTTGTAAAGCGCTGCGGAATATTGTGGCGCTATATAAATAAATTGTATTATTATATAGCAGTTGGGCCCTGAGAGTAATTTCCTCAGGTAGGCCCAAGGAACCCAAATCCGATGCTGCAGAGAATAACCCCTTTATGAAGTGGTTTCAATATTTTTATTAGTGAATGCTTTTGGTGGAAATGACCTACAAACTCATGTGCTTGCAGCCTCCCAGCTCTCCATTGATAGCAGATGTCAGGGGGAGGAACAATCGGGAATGTTGGGTTTGAAGTCAGCAGAGATAAGCCCTGGTCAGAGAGATTGGGCAATGTCTTATCTCTGTCATCCCATGAAAATTAACTTGGTGGGTCAGCAAGTTCTAAATTATACACTTTTTTTTAAACAAAAAAGTAAATATGTCACCCAACTTAGTCATGGCATGTTCACATGATGGATTTTTCAATCATAAAAATCTGCTGTGGAATGAGTGGCAGAAATCCAAGTTTGCGGCTTGACATGCCAAGGATCTGCATAGGGATTTAGCCTCACGCAGTGGTTCATCCACGTGTGGCCATCACCTGCAGAATCTGTGTTTAATCTTCTTTTTTCATGTGATAAGTAATATGTTCCGCAATTCATGTAGAAATTTCACCAAGTAAGCATGCCTTTAAACTGATTGGACTGAAAGATGAAAAATATATGATCCTTACTTTTTGAGTGATTTTTTCAGGAAAAGGTGAACATGACACATAGAGGTTTTTGTTGACCATTTAATATCAAGCAACTAGGTACAAACCACCATCATCTAATCACTTCCAATCATGAAAAAAATATGCTCCAAAATGTTTTGGGCAGACTAGATGGCCAAATGGTTCTTATCTGCCGACACATTCTATGTTTCTATATGTTTCTACTCACTATCATTACTATACATTGGAAAATAAAAAAACACGCAGCCAAAGCATTTTTGGATAGGAATAACTTCAGCCTCAAATTTAGGCAGCATTACTGAGCAGGTATGTTGTTTCAGGGACGACCGTTTTTATATGAAGGAAAATGTTGGAACATTCAACTGATAAGGGATTAATCTATATGTTTGGACAATGGGCTAAATTGTCAAGTGCTAAATTAAAAATCATGGTTGTTATGCGAAATATCTGTGTCCAAAGCTAGCGTTACATGTTAATAAATCATGGTTTTCCTAGAAGTTAGTCTTTTGTGTCGCAAAGGTCATCTGTCACCATGCCTGGCCCCTTTGACCTCAATATAGAAGACCTGTCTGATGCATGTGCACTCACCAAACAGCCCTTTCAATCCAACCCCCCAATGTGCTAAAACAGTGCCTCAGCAATCCTTCTAGTCAGTCAAAAACTAGCTTGGCTCATGAGATTGTCCTTCATGCCTCCATATACATTGTATAATTGTTAGCTGAACCTGATGATTTTGGTGGGGCCCGATGACTAACAAAATTGTATGGCGGCCTCCCAATTCTCCTCTTACATATGATGTAGAAGAAAGAATGATCGGCAAGTTGAAATTCAACTCCCAGTCCTTTGTTCTGGCAGGAGATAAGCCACTGCCAGAGTTGCCTGGTAGAAGCTTTCTCCTCTGGTGCATGCCCAGGTGAAATGAATGTTCAGCAGACATCAATTGAAGGTATATGGGCATCTTTAGACTTAAGGCTTTGGTGGAGACCTCCATCCCACCTCTGGAACCTGGACACAAGCACTTTTAATAAAATCTTTGAGAGATAAGGAGATAGCCAAGTCAGGGATGCAGTCCTGAAGGATGTAGATTTTAGAGGTCTTGGAGTTGGTATATGTGCCTCTCATGCCCACCTTTTAATCTGGCTCTTCCTAGACTTATGTCAACCACAAGTCCATGAAGGTGTGACTTACACATGGATGAAGTACTTTATCCTCTTAACATGGCATCTATAGAGAGTCATTCCATAGAGTGTATGCTTCTTTTTGGCTACCTAATGGAGCTTTGTAGTGGGTGCAGATGTACCTTCGAAATTCTTTATGTTTGTTTGGCCTGGTGATCAAGGGTAAAATTTTATCTGTTACTACAATTTTAGCAACCAGTGTTGTTTCCATTTTCTGGTTGTGGTGTTGTTCTAAGAATCCCTCTTTGTAGCCATGGACTGAGTCTGGGTCATGCCTTGTTGTGGGACAACCAATCAATAATCCATTCACATGTTAAAGCCCCTGCATTCACGTGCATTAATCAATTCATTGTCTTCTTCAAAGCCTGTCATGTCTGGTTCTCCATAGGGGTGAAACAGGAGCCATTGTCTTGACGGTTGGTGAAGATGTGCTTTGTTGGTCATGTGTGGACTGTGAACTTAATAAGCCTGAAGTGAGTGACCATCAACGTCCACCGTGAAATGGTCAATGCCTAACAATGGCAAAACACCAGCAGATTAAGTCACATTTGACGATGCAAAGACAAAGATGTCAGCTTGGTCATCCGTTTACTAGCTTAGTTTCTGTAAGGAAAAAAATTGAAATGTTTTTGAAATGTGTTATTTGAATAACAAAACTATAGATTATTATTGTTGTGTATTATCCATTATTGTCATAAGGTTTTGATATGTTATTCTATTGCATTACGTATTCAATTTTTCCCAATTTAAAGCTTGAAAAAAAGAAAATAGTTTTGAATATTTTTAAAATGGTCTTGAAGGATATTTCAAAGAATATTTTGAAGATTGGCTATTACTTTTATAGACTACAGAATTTCATAACTTTGCTTCAGAAAGCCACAATTCCTTCAAATTCAAAATGCAACTACCTGTAGATACCGCAATCATATTGGAGATCTATTAGCAAACTAAATTTCCAACTCTAATTTTAGTTATGTTGATTTATCTTTAGCATTTAATACAAAACGAATCGATGATTTATGTTTTTTTATTATTATTTAATGTTTTTTAAAGTAATTTTTGTTAGTATATAGTTTATGTATTTGCAAAAATGTAATTTTTTATTTTTTTTATATTTTGAAATTTGGCAAAAAAATACAATAAAAAAGTAAATTAATTAACAAAAATCACAAAAAAAAGGTGTTCCAGCGTAGAAAAGTTTGGAGTGAGTCCTAAGTGTTCTAGAATGTCAAGTTTGCAATGATGACAATAAAAAGGGGACCTGTTTTGAATGTGAGTTAGCTGTATAGAGGTGGCAGCTGAGCCAATCTGAGTGTTAATTAACATACATTGGAAGGGAGAAGGCTTCTTTCTCAGGCCCGGACAGATGGCCTTTGCCACTTTGAAACCCCTCTGCTTCTAATCCTTGTTTGCTTCTCTAGCTGGAGAAATTTGCATTCATCCCACAATAAGCTTTTCAATAAAACTCACTCTCCTTCCCTTTGTCACCACCTCAAACACACTGCAGGCCCTTGCTAATATGCAAAGATCCCACAAAAGGAACGATTATTATCACACAGCGTTTTGGACGAGAGTATGAAATGTAACGACTGCAATGGCGGCTTGGGGGGGGGGGGGGGGAGATATCTCAATCCAAAAGGCTTCTTCTAACGTCTATAAACATCTCAACTTTTCTATTCAGGACCCAATTTCAAGAAGTGATTTGGAGTAAAAAAAAAACAACTTTTCTCTCCATGGGTGTAAATCAATATTTTGTACAGTAGAACTGCGGGCCCAACAAAGCTGCTGCTGGGACATCTACATTTTCTATTGTTCCATCCCCCAGCTCCAGTTTCCCATTGATCCTAATTAAAAACATGCAAAAAGTGGATTCCTGAGTCATTACCTCACTAATTATGCATCAGCACATCTGTATATTTGCCCATAGTGCATCTGTATATTTGCTCTCTGTATAACAATATAAACACATGTATATTTAACTTATTTGTACATAATTTGTACTATTCCCACCTTCTACACTATCCTTATCTGTATATAACATGTTTTTATTGCACTTGCTGCTCTTTGCACTTCTGATTAGATGCAAACTGCATTTCGTTACCCTGTATTTATACAATGTATAATCACAATAATGTTGAATCAAATCAAAATCTAATCAAATTATAACCCAGAATATTAACACTTGGGGATTAGACAATTAGTACATTCCATATGCTAAGTATATTAAAGGGGTTTTCTGGGACTTTTATATTGATGACCCGTCCCTAGGATAGGTTATCAATATCAGATGAGGGGGGTTTGACTCCCGGAACATCCTTGAACAGCTGTTAGCGATATGCTGAAAACAGGCACACCTCCATACGCCACGTAGTGGCCATGTCTGGTTACTGCAGCATAGTCTTATACAAGTCAGTAGAGTGACCCCTTTAACCTTGGTTTCTGGTTCAGTGTTTTATAACCTAAGATTAAAAAAATATATATCAAAATTGATTGTATATCTTTGTGTGATATCAAGCTCCTCCAACTGACAAAAAGTTGTTTTTCCTCCACCCGAACATAGGGCATCATTTGACTCTAGATAGTAGAGTCATCAGCCAGAGGAACCCTTTTGCCTAGAATATGTGTCAAAAACACTCACTCAAGGTATAAAAGAGTTGTGGCTTGATCCACACAAATGCCCAAAGAGGATAAAAAAATTAAAAAAAATCATATATTTTTTTAAAGAAACAGTTTTAGAAACAATTTGATTGTCCATCGACAGTCCTTAAACATGTGTGGTCTTAACCTCTTACGGACACAGGACATACAGGTACGCCCTGATGTCCAAACCCTTAAGGACACAGGGAGTACATGTACACCCTGTGTATTTCCGATCACAGCCGTGTGGCGGGCGGTGATCGGAATGGGGTGCTTACTAAAATCATTCAGCAGGCACACTGTGACAATGCCGAGGGGGGTATCGGCGATCACTGAAAACTGCAGGTCAATTCAGACCTGCGGTTTGCAGTGTATCCGGGTCATTTGGGTCTCCGGTGACCCGATGACCCGGAATAGGAGAGTGATCGGTGGTGTAATATACACCACCAATCACCCTCCGTAGATCCTGTGAGGTGGCGGTGACGCCACCTCTCAGGATCGCCTGTGATTGGCTAGACGGATGGGTGGACGGAGCGCCGCTCTCCCCGCCCACAGACTTCCGTGTGAGTGAGGAGAGAGGAGCCACGTGTCGGTCCCTCTGCCTCCCACGCGATCCGCCGCCATCTGTGGCCCCTGAGCCACCATAAAGTGCCATCTAGCACATAAACATTTAGGGAGAGCTTTAGGTTAGGCAGGGAGAGTGGGATCTGTGCTTCACGGATCTGAAGGTGTCTGGGGTCCACAGCACCCCAGGTGTGCTGCAGCTGGCGCCCCCACACACACACATTTTTTGGGGTGCAAGCGCTTTTTATTTTTTCTAGATGCGCTGACTGTGGCCGGCACTCTTAGCCGTAAAAGAGCGTCCGGCCACTGTTTAGCGCATCGACCACCCCACCGCAGGGTATACATAAAGACACACCGTCCCCCCACACTCACACACACTAAATAAAGTTTTACACACACACTCCCCTTTAGCGTTAGAAGATGGCCCGCCGGATGTTCTCAGCCAAGGAGGCATATGCCCAGCTGCTCTCCGACTCCGAGAGCCCCAGTGAGGACGAGAATGACCCCACTTTCCTGTTGTCATCCTCGTTTTCCTCATCATCTAGTGATGATGATGAGCCCCCAAGGCGGCAGAGATGCCGCCAGGCGGAGCCAGGAGCCCCCCATGCCAGGGACCCTGTGGCCCACACTAGTATGAGCAGCCCTGTCCACAGTCTTCCAATTTTTTTGGGGGGCATGTCACAGTTAGGAAGCCCCCATGGTGCCAGAACAGCAAGAAACCCCCACATGGCACACCATTTAGGAAACTAGACCCCTTGTTATGTACCTTGAGGGGTCTAGTTTCCTAAATGGTGTGCTATGTGGGGGGTTTCTTGCTGTTCTGGCACCATGGGGGCTTCCTACACTAGACCCCTTGTTATGTACCTTGAGGGGTCTAGTTTCCTAAATGGTGTGCCATGTGGGGGTTTCTTGCTGTTCTGGCACCATGGGGGCTCCCTAAATGTGACATGCCCCCCAAAAAACATTTCAGCAAAATTCTCTGTCCAAAATCCCAAATGGTGCTCCTTCTCTTCTGAGCCGTGTAGTTCACCCGTAGATCACTCTAGATCCACATATGAGGTATTTTCAGACTCGTGAAAAATTGGGCTACAAATTTTGTGGTGCTTTTTCTCCTTTTAACACTTGTAAAAATGAAATAAAATGGGCTACAAGAACATGTTAGTGTAAAAGAAGGAGATTTAGAATTTTCTCCTCCACGTTGCAGCTATTCCTGTGAAACACTTAAAGGGTTAACAAACTTTCTGAATGTCATTTTGAATACTTCGAGGGTGTAGTTTTTATAATGGGATCATTTATGGGGGATTTCTAACATAAAGACCCTCAAATTCACTTCAAAACTGAACTAGTCCATGAAAAAATCTGATTTAGAAATTTTCTTGAAAAATTGGAAAATTGCTGCTCAACTTTGAAGCCCTGTAACTTCTTCAAAAAGTAAAAACATGTCAACTTTAGAATGCCAACATATAGTAGACATATTGAATATGCGAATCAATATATAATTTATTTGGCATGTCCATTTTTCTTACAAGCAGAGAGTTTCAAAGTTAGAAAAATGCTAACTTTTCAAATTTTTCATGAAAGTGTGGAATTTTTCACAAAGAAATTAGGTAAGTATCAGCGAAAATTTACCACTAACATAAAGTATAATATGTCACGAAAAAACAATCTCGGAATCAGTATGATAGGTAAAGGCATCCCAGAGTTATTAATGCATAAAATGACACTGGTCAGATTTGCAAAAAATGGCCTGGTCCTTAAAGGGGTTGTCCAGGTTCAGAGCTGAACCCGGACATACCCTTTTTTTCACCCAGGCAGCCCCCCTGAGACTAGCATCGGAGCTCTTTTGTTTATCATAACACACTGCCGGGCGGAAACTTCCGCCCGGCAGTGTGTTCGGTGACGTCACCGGCTCTGATAGGCGGGCTTTAGCGCTGCCCTAGCCGTTTTACTTGCTAGGGCAGCGCTAAATTCCGCCCATCAGTGCCGGTGACGTCACCGGGGTTCTTGGCAGCCCCATGGAGAGCCCCGGTACGTCATCGGATCTCCAAAAAGGAGAGCAACTGCTCCGATGCTCAAGTCAAGGGGGCTGCCGGGGGGAAAATGGAGGTATGTCCGGGTTCAGCTCTGAACCCGGACAACCCCTTTAAGGTGAAAATGAGCCCGGTCCTTAAGGGGTTAAAAGGAATCTGTCACCAGCGACCTCCCTACCAAACTGTTTGCATAGACACATAGCTGTGGTTCACCTGATTGAAACACTGTTTTCCTGTTGTGTCGTTGATCCGAAGCTCTGATTCTGAGTTATGATACCTTTTTTTAATAG
Source organism: Bufo gargarizans (assembly GCF_014858855.1). Classification (NCBI taxonomy): domain Eukaryota; kingdom Metazoa; phylum Chordata; class Amphibia; order Anura; family Bufonidae; genus Bufo; species Bufo gargarizans. The sequence goes on along the minus strand of NC_058080.1, from coordinate 57,394,992 downwards.
GCAAATTAAGCTTTTAGTGCAACTATGGTGTTGCTATTGTTCTTGTTGCACCCAATTTCTGTGGCCAGCTGCTTCCTAACTTATTGCTTTACCACTGCCTGGTCCTGTCAATCAAAGCAACAAGGAAGGGGCTGACCACAGAAAGTAGCAAAGCTTGGGTGTAACAAGAGCAATGGTGACAGCCTCATTGCACCAAAGGTCTAATTTGCATACTAAGAAAAGGTATCATAACTTGGGAATGGAGACTCGAATCAACAAAAGAAAAACAGAGTTTTAATCAGGTGAACCACAGCTATATGTCTATGAAAACCATTTCATAGGGAGGTTGCTGGTGGCAGATACCCTTTAAGGGTTCGATAAAAGCATGCCCATTTTCCCCCAAATTACAATGCATTTGTGATGCATTATTTAGACAGGTAAAACACCTGTAGCTGTGTGGCCAAATGTGGGGGAATTTAGGAATGAGAAATGAAGACCTTTTTGTGGGGTTTTATACCCAAGATTGTAGATACCCTCTGATTTAAGAAGACCTTCTTACAGTTGTGTGCCACAGGATAAGCTGGGTTATTGCTTCTGCCAGGATACTCTTCCTTCTCTGTTTCCAGTACAGTGCCAGCCCAGCTATGGTCTTAATAGCTGGATTTTTGGACTTAGGGTGGTGGCTATGGACACCCTGTCACATAACCACAGCCTTGTATATGGGGTTGTCAAGCACCACGTACCTTGAAACCATAACATCTCAGATAAAGCTGGTCTCCACCTCTTAAAAATCACTTTTTTCTGTTGCTACAATATTAGTCAGTGATGACAATTTTGGGAAATACATTTCGGTGGACAACCTCTGCAAATTAGATTTCAACGGGTGATATGTAAAACTACATTTGTGAAAGCTGATCACAGGCTAGGGTTCATTTGGGCAGGGGTTTGTCATGATGGGACAAGTAGTTTAAGCCATATATGACTACATTCATGCTCGATATAGTCATAAAAAATGATGAAAATATGAATTCCTTCTCAGACATTTGTTAACTTCAGCATCTGATAATTCAGAATTTCTGACCTTTTCAAGCCTGTTTAGCCCTGCAGTTTAGGCCTCAGGCAAATGGGCCTATGTGCCCATGTATCTCTAAGGTGCTGTAAGTAGGCTCAGTTCAGTAGAAGATTGAGGTGTCAGAGGATTCAGGCTGTTCCACATGGGTAGCATACACCCATCTAAATGTGGCCTTCATCTGGAAGACTCCACTGATTACCAATATTGCAAACAAAGGGGGGCCCTACATTTGATATACATAGTTCCAGGACTTGACGGATGCCAAAGGGGGTCTTTTTGCACCAAAACTTTAAGTATAGTCTAGTGTAGGAAGCCAACCATGGTCACCCTAAAAAAGTACCTTTTTGGGTACAGTGACTAATGAAGGGGCATCCTGTGTGAAGCAAGGGGTGTTCTTTTTACTTCACCAGCCCTGAGATGGCTTCAAAAAATTGAAGGTGCCAGTGATTTCTCAAGAAGACAAATGCTTTGACTAGGCCTGTGTTCACAGCTAAGTGCCAGGACAGGCATGGGAGAGAATTTCAATGCTTCGAGCAGTGACAGCTTTATAACCCATCATACAATAGGCAGAATCTCTTTACTGATGAGTCTAATTTAGTCAGCACATACACCCGCCCGCCCTCCCGCTGCTCCACTGAACACTGACATGTCTATTCCACTTCAACCCAGCAGAACAAATCAATGCATTGGTCACAGTAGCTCCATTGAGCAGGTCGGACACACCTTTGTCATAGTTTCTGATGGAAAAGAAAAATGCTGCTTAACAAAACAAAAAGCCACGGACAATCTCCTTATTTATCTTTGTAACAATGGCAGCCACTTCCATTCATGGGGACATGCACTGGAGGAGTTCAACACATTTCTAAGCTACTTGCTTCCGTGTAATGGAGATCTTTCTCCATCATGTGAGACCAAAGTACACCTCCTCTTGTTTCTTCTCCTTGATATCTTCATCTGGATAGATACGGTGTGTTTGTCAGCTCACTTTTTCAGTCAACCACCCGACTCCGATCTTTTTTCCATAATTATTAGGGCACGGCCACATGGTCAGATTTTCTGCTGAAGTTTTTGAAACAGAAATCAAGAGTTGGATCATAAAATGAGTGAAAGTAGTAAAAACAGATACTACTTCTCTTTTTTAATCTACTTCTGGTTTGGCCTTCTGAAGCTAGTTTTACACTAACTTGATACAGCATTGCTGGAAACGACATGATTGCCCTCTAGACCTATTAACTATAACTATAAGATTTGACCGCAACCCAGGAAAAATGCAGAGAATAGGCCGAACTAAAACTTCTGCACTGTTCTACTTCCCTGTCTTTTTCTGAAAATGATAAGGGCATACAGTAGATAGCAATATCTCCCTGTTTCCTCCTGTAAATGATGTAGGCACAGATAGTACTTCCTTCCCGTTTCTTTCTGTAAATTATGTAGGCACAGATAGTACTGCCTCCCTGTCTCTCCCAGTGAATGATGTAGATACAGATAGTACTGCCTCCCTGTTTCTTTCTGTAAATAATGTAGGCAGAGATAGTACTGCATCCTTGTTTTTTTTCCTGTAAATAATGTAGGTACTGATAGTACTGCCTCCCTGTTTCTTTCTGTAAATTATGTAGGCAGAGATAGTACTGCCTCCCTGTTTCTTTCAGTAATATATGTAGGCACAGTTAGTACTGCCTCCCTGTTTCTTTCTGTAAATGATGTAGGTACAGATAGTACTGCCTCCCTGTCTCTCCCAGTGAATGATGTAGGTACAGATAGTACTGCCTCCCTGTTTCTTTCTGTAAATAATGTAGGTACAGATAGTACTGCCTCCCTGTTTCTTTCTGTAAATGATGAAGGTACAGATAGTACTGCTTCCCTGTTTCTTTCTGTAAATGATGTAGGCACATATAATACTGTCTCCCTGCAAATGATGAAGGTACAGATGGTACTGCCTCCCTGTTTCTTTCTGTAAATTATGTAGGCAGAGATAGTACTGCCTCCCTGTTTCTTTCAGTAATATATGTAGGCACAGTTAGTACTGCCTCCCTGTTTCTTTCTGTAAATGATGTAGGTACAGATAGTACCGCCTCCCTGTCTCTCCCAGTGAATGATGTAGGTACAGATAGTACTGCCTCCCAGTTTCTTTCTGTAAATAATGTAGGCAGAGATAGTACTGCCTCCTTGTTTTGTTCTGTAAATAATGTAGGTACAGATAGTACTGCCTCCCTGTTTCTTTCTGTAAATTATGTAGGCAGAGATAGTACTGCCTCCTTGTTTTGTTCTGTAAATAATGTAGGTACAGATAGTACTGCCTCCCTGTTTCTTTCTGTAAATAATGTAGGTACAGATAGTACTGCCTCCCTGTTTCTTTCTGTAAATGATGAAGGTACAGATAGTACTGCTTCCCTGTTTCTTTCTGTAAATGATGTAGGCACATATAATACTGTCTCCCTGTAAATGATGAAGGTACAGATAGTACTGCCTCCCTGTTTCTTTCTGCAAATTATGTAGGCAGAGATAGTACTGCCTCCTTGTTTTGTTCTGTAAATAATGTAGGTACAGATAGTACTGCCTCCCTGTTTCTTTCTGTAAATAATGTAGGTACAGATAGTACTGCCTCCCTGTTCCTTTCTGTAAATGATGAAGGTACAGATAGTACTGCTTCCCTGTTTCTTTCTGTAAATGATGTAGGCACATATAATACTGTCTCCCTGTAAATGATGAAGGTACAGATAGTACTGCCTCCCTGTTTCTTTCTGCAAATTATGTAGGCAGAGATAGTACTGCCTCCTTGTTTTGTTCTGTAAATAATGTAGGTACAGATAGTACTGCCTCCCTGTTTCTTTCTGTAAATTATGTAGGCAGAGATAGTACTGCCTCCTTGTTTTGTTCTGTAAATAATGTAGGTACATATAGTACTGCCTCCCTGTTTCTTTCTGTAAATGATGAAGGTACAGATAGTACTGCTTCCCTGTTTCTTTTTGTAAATGATGTAGGCACATATAATACTGTCTCCCTGTAAATGATGAAGGTACAGATAGTACTGTCTCCCCGTCACTTTCTGTAAATGATGTAAGAACAGATTGTACTGCCTCCCTGTAAATGATGTGGGCATAGATAGTACTGCCTCTCTGTCTCTCTCTGTAAATGATACTGCCTCCTTGTCATGTTCTGTAAATAATGTGGGCATAGATTGTACTACCTCCCTGTAAATAATGTGGGCATAGATAGCACTGCCTCTCTGTAAATGATGAAGGTACAGATAGTACTGCCTACTTGCATGAACCTTGAGTGACTACAACGTAGCCTTTGTACTGCAATATCCAACGTCTGAATATTGCTCTTATAGCAACCCCAATAATGATGAGAAAAGTTAACCATATAGTGGCACAACTATGTCTTAAAATCAACACGAAGTAATGATCATACTGCAGCTTCAATATCACCTATGGGGTAAAAGTCACATATGGCCATGGCTTCACTACAAAAATCTGACTGTGACTTTTTACATGGTTTCAAGGCTCCCTGTATATAAACCAATCTAATATTTATTTCTAATCATAACTTTTTTCAGTGATACACATTTTGATGTGACCAGAAAGATCCAGATCCAGATAAATCTGTACTGATGCTACAGCCAGAAGTTCTTAGTACCTCTAGAAATGTATGGCATGTTGTAAATCTCTGAGAAGAAGTGTGCCCCCCACCTGTCGAGCTCTCAGCAGTTGGTTTTGAGGCATCTAGCTATTATCTTACATGGGTAGTCTAAAGGCGATCAGGCACATTAGACTATTGTCGGCCTAACCCACTGTTTTCGTTGAAACACAACGACAATCTAATGTCTATGGGGAGCTCCCAACACCAGGATTGGCCGTATCAAATTTTAACAACCAATCTATATGTTCTCTCCTCATTGAAAACACATACTTGCTAATGGTAGGTTCACATCTGCGGCAGATAAATCCGGCAGTCTGTTTCGGCTGAGGAACAGACTGCTAAAGCTACCGTATCTGGCATAGCTGGACACCGTCAAATAACAATTCACTCGTATGTGTTGAGTTTCCACCCGGGTTCTGCTACAGAAATACAGCTGTGAATACATTAAAGGGGGTTTCCAACAGTTTTTTTTACTGATGACCTATCCTCTGGGTAGGTCATCAGTATCTGATCAGTGGGGGTCCGACACTCCTTTAACTTTGGTATTTTGCTCTTCTGCCGGAGTTCCCGATTTACCTGCCACAAATATGAACCTACACTAAGCTGAGCTAAGCATGTATAAACTTGGGGATTCAGGAGAGATAGCTGTCGGCCAAACAAGTGTTGATCACTACGGATAATTGTCCCAGTAATCCAGTTCTCCCCACATGGTAGATATACAGAGAAAAAAGGATCAGACTTGTTGGATTTTACATGCGTCATCCTCTTGTTCTCAAGGGAGGTAAGGGTACGTTCACATGTGTGGAATACCTAATCCAGCACAAATGCTGACTGACGGATAAAAATCATTGCATGCAATGGTTTTTGTCTGGCTGAAATCCGGCATTTATGCCGGAAAGCGTCTGATACACCACCGGACTCAAATATAGTTAATGGGGATTCGGCAATACCGGATCTAGCGAAATCTAGCGGCACAGCCTGACGGATCTGCTGCTGCAAATGCGAACGTACCCTAAGATTCTACATTCTAAGACTTGTTCTAATGCAACATCTTATGGTTTCCCAATCTTGCACCAATGAGGACTACTGTACAAGCATGAGATGACTCTAGGTGAAATGGAATTAAAGGCTCACCGGTGGTCCTGGTCCTGAACATATAGTCACAAATGTTGGGAATTTTGGATAGACATGAGCTGTGGAAACATTGCTGGTCTTCACAGAACTTCAGTAGAGGGGCTTTTTGCTCCTTTTCAGTTCACCCCACAATAATCTAGCTTCACTAACTCAATAGTAGTTGTTAAGTACTCCGCTATTCAGCTCAGACCTATTTGCAAACATGTTGACTAGCAGGGATGGTAATGTAGTGGGGGAGGGAAACCTTCCTGCAGAACAGGCTAGATGCTTTTATTGCCTGATAATAGCCCCACACTATATATATGAAGTAATCACGTTGTTGTTTGGCTTACAGGTCAGTATGTGGCTAAAAGGTGGTAAAAACATCAGTCTAATTAGGTTAGTATCTATAAAACTGGAGCTGCAAGTGCAACTTGTACAGCCCTCTTGACATCTAGTTTTATGGTGTTATATATGGTAGTTTTCGGACGCTACTGTTAATGGTTGAACTTGGAGGTCTAGGGGACATCTAAAGAACTTTATTGGTCTATTCATGGACAGAATTGGACTAGACTTGATCTACATGGTAGTCATTATGTTCTCTGGTGAGAAAATGCAAGGGTGGACTTTAGGTCTAGCTTCTTATATTTTGACAGTCACTCCAATTCTTTACCGTCGATATACTACAAATATAGAAGTCATAAACCAGATAGCAACTTTCAAAACTTTAAATCTTATTACAAATTGAGCCTCTGTCAACATGCAAACAAAGGTTAACCCACTTGCCAATTTTTCTCATAATTTTAAAATCCTTGGTGTTCCAAAATAGGGAAAGGGTCAGTTTTATATGTCTTAATGGTCTAGAGCAACAAAGAAGTCAATAGCAAATTTAGGATGTCAGTCACGCTGTATATTACATCTGAATCTGCATTACGTCCTCTGCAATGGGCACAGACTACTCATGCAAATTCAGTCCACGCATATTAAAGGGGTGGTCTTTACAGAGGCAATTAAGGATACCTTGACACTCACGTTTTGGCTTTCCGTTGGTGAGATCCGTTCTCACAAGCGGTCCAAAATGGATCAGTTTTGCCCTAATGCATTCCCAATGGATAAGGATCCATTCAGAATGCATCACTTTGCCTCCGATCAGTCTCCATTCCGCTCTGGAGGCGAACACCAAAGCGCTGCCTGCAGTGATTTGCTGCCTGCTTCAAGAAACTGAGCCAAACGTTTTTTTCTGACTCAATCTGGCACAATAGAAAACGGATCCATCTCCAATTGACTTTCCATGGAGTTCATGACGGATCCGTCTTGGCTATGTTACAGATAATACAAACGGATCCGTTCATGATGGATGCATAAGGTTGTATTATTGTAACGGATCCGTTTTTGCAGAACCATGACGGATCCGTCCAAAACATGAGTCTGAAAGTAGCCTAATACTGCATCTGTATATCAGGGGCATTTACAATATTTGTAGGCCTTAATAGAACCTGCTCTTTCCATCTTCCATGATCTATGTTTTGCTTGCCTATTTAGTCCATTGGATGTCCTAAAGGTGTTGATAGATGATCTTCTAAACCAATTGGCTTCTTCAATATGCCTGGTCTACACATAAGAGAAGACAGGTGGAAAGCTTGAAAGACAACATTATTGTTTAATCAGTGTAGTATTTATTCATCGTGAGGACCATTTGTGGGAAAGCTTGGCTCTTTGTTAACCCAGATTGCAATCGCTGGTGTGAAATCACAGCATGTTTGGTCCATACCCAGCTATCACTCAACCATGTTTAGTCATTAGGGCGGCTGGTTGCATCTTTAATCCTTGGATGCATAAATATTTGTCCTTCTTGTCTTGCTTGTCATGTCCTACAGATATATCTGCTCTACTCTCACTATCTGTCCTTGGGGCTCATGTTTACATACTTTTTAGGTCTGGAAGATTCCTTATCACTCAGATAATGGACAAGGCCAGAAATTCTTGGGGTGGTCTCCAATGCTTTGCTGACCAGGTTTATCTTGAATACTCTTGCCTGGTTTCACTTGTCCCAGATCAAACAAAGAAGTATAAACATGTTGAAGTTACATTATCTCCAGATCTCCACTTCTCCTACAAAAGACCAAGTATTTCCTGAACATATCTTATTATTAAAGGAAAATTTACAAGCAGAAATCAACTCTCTCACTCAAGATAAAGTTAAATCTGGATTATTTGGATGTGGAAGGTTGCCAAACACATAAGGCTGATACTGGACGCAAGCATTCGATAAATGTCAGCTGAACCAGCTGTTTCCAACTAGACTAGCCAACTCTCTCCCTTCAGCAGATTCGGGGGCGGAGAAGGATCTTAACATACCCAATCAATTTGTTCTAGGGCAGATAAGCAGCCTTCTACCCTCTCCAGATTCAGAAAACACGCACGCTTGGGAGGTCGGAAGGAATCACTGTCAGCACAATTAGTGTTCGGTTGACAGCTATTAAAGGTGTAAGATATTGGTAACTTTAGAATTTAAGAAAGACCCTTTAATATCTTGATCAACATGCTATTGAGGCTTAAGCTAGCATTAATGAAGGTCCAGGATCTGGTGCCCCCACAGATTGCAAGAATAAAGGGTGCTCTAGATAATTATTGCCCACTTTAGATCAACATAATGAATTCTCACCTTACTCTCCTTCAGGCATTTTTTCAAGCGTGCTTGCTTGTTTTTCATGTGATTGATGGCACGTTAACATGGGCCAAATATTGGGAACAAGGACTTATATGAATGTTCATTCCTAATAATTGGCCTGATCTTCAGCCTTTACTTAGGTCCGGTGTCAATCAGTCTGTTTTGTCCAGCTGTCTACCTACCTCTAGCCCAGATCTATTGTGTATCTGGACGTTCCTAAATTTGATGGATCTGTCCCTTGTTTCTGACCCTGGATTGTCCTTGGTTGTGCTGTTTGTGCTGCTGACTTCTAGTTCTGACCCTTGACTATGTTTGGAACTTAAATTTGCTTGTCTGCTCTCTGATATGGCAGTTAATGTGAACCGTTTATGGAAATGCAGAGTTGAAATGCTGTCAGTTTTGGGGGCATTCCAAGATGTAACAGGGTGGCTTGCATATGTCCTAACATTTGAGATTCAAATGATGATAAACATGTGGTTTTAGTTACTGCTGAGCAGAAACATCTTGGGTACTGCAACCTCATGGGTGCCCTATAGCTAAGACTATCCATCTGTTAGGGGACTGAGAGTAAAGGCAAGACTCTGCACCCTCAATTAATGAATACTAAACACTCAAATGTCCTAAAACAATATACCGTATACTAATTCTAAATTCTCAGATTAGCCTGCAACAATCCATTTGTTGTATATGTGGTCCACTACCTGTCCTCATTGAAATCAGATGAAGTGGTGGTCCCAACAACCTTCTGAAATGTCCATTTGGGGAAGTCATTGTGAAGCCTCTACACAGTTATCTGTTGTGATCACAGCATAGTTTTGCTATAAGTAAAAATTGTGCACAACAGCATCAGAAACAGTCTAGAATGTAGGCCAAAATGGGGGCTCTTCAAATCCCAAGATGCAAATTCCAAGAAACAAAAGATCATGGCGACACCATTCTCTATCTTTAATAGTGCGCTCAGAAAAGCATGCAGCAGAAACCTTGGACCCTTACAATACATGGGAGTTTTTCAAGCTTCACTGTCCGGTCATTAACAGCTAGCATGAGAATAGAAGATCTTCTTTTATATCATTGTTCCAGGCATGAAGTCACCATGGTCTGTACTGCCCTGAAGATGCCCCAAACTGTTTTCAAAAACACCATGGTAGAAGTCAATGATCATTATCACCAGCATAATGGTAAAAATATTTGCAATTATTTTGATCCTTGATTATTTTGGGAATACATTTTCCGACATGGTTGTGTCTGGTACTGCAGCCCAGCTTGACTAAAGTCAACGGGGCTGAGCTGCAATACCAGAGACAACCTCTTGACTGATGTGGTGCTGTTTTTTGAAGAAAGCAGCCTTGGTTTTTCTGATCCTGGGCAAACTCTATATAAGATATACCTAATTACCTGCACAGGAATCCTCCATATTTAATCCTTTGACAGGTCTGCAGTGTCTGTTCCATTACACTTGTCACGCAACCATCCAAGGGGACTGGTCCTGTAGACGCATCCGGTGGGGGAAGCTGTCATTGAAGGCTGCCAGCAGATCCATGCACCGCTGCGGTGTGCTGCTCATCCAGGCAGAGAACTAAATGCAAGTCTGATTAAATGTAAAACAATACAAATGAAACCTGACATGGAAACCCTGAATCTAACTCAGAAGCGAACAAGTTGGGGATTGGTAAAAAGCACTGGGGTGGTCAAATCTAGGAACAGAATGACATTACTTAGAGCCACAAATTATTTATTTAATATTATTAGAAAATCTAGCTTCTTAACTTAAAAGGAATGAATCCTGAGAATATGGCACAAAATGTCATGTATTTATTTATGTGTTTTGGTGGTGCTCCACTTCCTGGAGACTGTAATAATACATGACATTTCCCATTGTAACGGGGGTTGCTGACCGCCGATGTTCCCCTACTCACCTCCTTTATCCCGGGCTCCGTGTTCAGGCGAGCACTGTTCTCCATGGTCACCTCCATCATTGTCTGTATCTGGCAGCATTAGAGGGCAGGTAGCTGTGTTCATCTCCTCCCCGTGTCCTCCCATTCACTGTCATGGTCCTGGGCTCTCTCCTTGCAGGCGTCATCCTTCCTGGAATCCGCTCCATGGTTTCCTTCCAGCCCTGAACACAGCATGCCTTCCAGCCTGTTCCCTGTAGCACCAAGTTAAGGGCCTTCGTGCGTCACTTCCTGTGATTTAAAGGTTTCGTACATGTGACCTGTGTGACCAATCCCAGCCATCCTGCACCTATATGAGTGGGCTCATCCCTCTTCCCAGGTGCCTGAGCATCAAAGGTCCTTGTGTCCTGCAAAGTTTGCTGTTGTTTGTGCTTGTGTTTCTGCATTCCTGACCCATGCTTACATTCTGGACTTCAGTTCCTGTTTGATCCTTATCTGCCCTGTCTTGTATCTCCTGTTGGTGACCCGAATTGCCTGATCTGTACCTCAGCCGCCTGCCCTGCCCCATTGCTTGGTTGACTTCCTCTCTGTCTCATCCTTTGGTCCTGCACTGTAGCTCCTGGTTATGACTTAGCTTGTTGACTACAACTGTCCTTCTGGTACCTTGCTCTGGTACCGCCTGGTCCACCTGGACCAGCTGCTTTGTGTAGCAATCCACCTGGTGAACCTGGTGTTCCCCTCGGGAAAGTCTATCCCCACCATCTGGGGTACTGTGAAGAACGAGGGTTTCACTTAGATAAACCCCTTAGAGGAGATTGGTCATGTGGCACAGTGGGTTCACACCCACTGGTTCGTGACACCCATTCATTTCAGCTGCCTTAAAACACACATACCCTGCTGTACAGTCTATGCCGATAATAAAGGAAGCGTGTTCCTCCAATATGGCTGCCCCTTAAAAAGTAATTATTTGCATTTGAAAAAAAAAAAAAAAAACACATTGGGAGAGATTTATCAAAGGTCGGTTTTTTATGATGTGCCTACATGCAAAAAGGGGTTAAATGTATTTTTGAATGGTAAATGCATTTCTGTATATGCATGCACAAGGTGTTAATAGACTGTATTCACATGCATCACTAGAAGGGGCTGTTGTCACCCTCTCTATTTAGCGAGGATGGGTTAGTCCAGTTTAGACTAGTTCCATCCAGACCTGTGTCAGAGATAGCCTGAGTCTAGCCACAGAAGAGAGCTGAAGCAAAATGTAGGAGCTGACAGAGAAGCCAGCCCTGAATTAGGTGCCAGCCAAAGCCAGGCCAGAAAATAACTTTACTTGGAAAAGCAGGCCAGAAGTAAAGAGAGAGGTGCAGAGTAGAAGTCTTGTACAGATAAGGCATCTAAAGAAGACTTGTTGGCTTTACAGCATATTTGCTCAGAAGTGTTCTTCTGAGACCTGGACACACTTTGGAGCAGATTGTCTATCTGTGCAAAAGAATATTCACATCCCGCAGAGGACACTTGCAGCGGGCGCCTCCCCCCAGGGCCCTTTAAGTGTAAAACGAGTATTTGTTTTTCGTGACGCCAGTTGCAGTAAAGAAACAAGGGCACAGTGCCCCTTTTAGTGATATGGTGGTACCCAGGTGTAGGAATGCCAGAGTGGTGTAGGGTGGCTTAATGGTGTTGCACGTGTCACGGTGCTCCTACCTGGATACGGCGGACCCTAGGCTTTGGCTCTGCAGCAATGAAAAGGGGAGTTGTTGATGAAGGGGATGATGAAATGAATTGAGTCTAGACCTTGTGTTGAACTTGATAACAGCTTTACTTGCATAAACGTTCATCAGGAAACAATCTTCCAACTTTGTCTTGGTCACCAGCAGGTTTTGGCACAAATTCTGGCAGTCAAACACACTCGGCTTTACTACATCAGTTGCTCTCTGGTTCTGCTGTGCTAAGGCTTAAATAGGAATATTTTCCTTTCTTTTCTGCTGTACCTAACTTTCTGGGAACTGGTCTGTCTCTAACTTTATTCCTGGCTTTAGAGGCTCCAAGCCTCCATGTCCAGCAGAGCTGAAGGTGCTCTGGCTGGCTTGGACACACCTTCCCCTAGCAGGGGGTACTCTATTCTCGACATTTTCCCCTAGAAGGGGTAGGCTAGACTGACTCTAACTAGTTAAACTACTCCCTTGAGGGGGAAAGCTAGAATGGAAAGAAGGTTCCATTCTAGACAAGGTAACTCTGCCATTAATGCTGCCATCTGCTGGTGAACCAGGCACATTACACTTGAACATAACAGTTACATGGGAATGGAAATACACATTTTGCAGGCCCTGGAAATTAATAGATGGTGTGACGTTAGGTTAACCAGGGGAGATAGTAGAAGGGTGCAGAAGGTGGTAATGCCCCTCTGGGGCGTTACACACTGTGGACATTTGAAGTATGGCAACCTGTTCAAAAAGGTGCAGAGGTGCATTACAGCAAGAGAAAGTGTTGCACCCCATGCCTCGATGCTTATGTAGAAGTCAGATAGAGAAGTGCAGAGTGAGAATTGCTTTAAAGAAACATCTGGAAACTACCTGTGTAGCCATGTCACCTGTAAGAACTGTGTAAAATTGCATTAGTGTAACATCACATGTATGCTGAGAACGGTAACTGATCAACAGGACTTTTTTTTCCGTCCTGGATAACAGAAACCAGACAGATCCATTATGTTTGCCCATAGACCTCTATTATGATAGATGAAAATGGAATGCCTCTAAAGGTTTCCATTTTGAATTCTGTCTTACGATTCCGTTATTTTCCCTTATAATCATTTTAGAACTTAACGCAATAGCAGAATTGCAAATGCTGATGTGAACCTGTCTTAAGTGGGGACCTAGGGCATAATTTTGGTTGATGGGGGTAGGGTTAAAGTTTAAAAGTGAGGGTGGTGGCTGGAGTAAGAATTTCCCAACTTGACAACAAACAAAGCTGTCTGACCCCTGGATAGATTTATTATTATACAAACTTACAGTGCCTTGCAAAATTATTCACCCTCCTTGACTTTCTTCGTGTTTTGGTGCCTCACAACCTGGAATTAACATGGATTGTTTGAGGATTTGCATCATTTAATTTACATAACACGCACAACTTTGAAGATGTTTTTTTTTAATTTATTATTGTGAAGCAAACAACAAATAGGACAAAATAACTGAAAAAGTCAATGTGCATAATTATTCACCCCTCTAAAGTCAATACTTTGTAGAGCCACCTTTTGCGGCAATCACAGCTCCAAGTCGCTTTGGATAAGTCTCGATGAGCCACATCTTACCACTGGGATTTTTGCCCATTGCTCCTTGCAAAACTGCTCCAGCTCCTTCAAGTTGGATGGTTTGTGCTTGTGAACAGCAATCTTTGAGTCTGACCACAGATTTTCTATTTGATTGAGATCTGGGCTTTGACTAGACCATTCCAACACATTTACATGTTTCCCCCTAAACTACTCAAGTGTTGCTTTAGCAGTGTGTTTGGGGCCCTTGTCCTGCTGGAAGGTGAACCTCTGTCCTAGCCTCAAATCACGCACAGAGTGGGACAGGTTTTGCTCAAGAATATCCTTGTATTTATCACCATCCATCTTTCCCTCCACTCTGACCAGTTTCCCAGTCCCATCCCCACAGCAGGATGCTGCCACCACCATGTTTCACTGTGGGGATGGTGTTCTTTGGGTGATGTGATGTGTTGGGTTTGCACCAGACATAGCGTTTTCTTTGATTGCCAAAAAGTTCAATTTTAGTCTCATCAGACCAGAGCACCTTCCTCCATACATTTTGGGAGTCTCCCACATGCCTTTTTCGCAAACTCACAACGTGCCTTTTTGTTTTTAGATGAAAGTAATGGCTTTCTTCTGACCACTCTGCCATAAAGCCCAACTCTATGGAGCGTACGGCTTATTGTCATCCTATGTACAGATACTCCAGTCTCTGCTGTGGAACTCTGCAGATCCTCCAGGGTTACCTTAGGTCTCTGTGCTGCCTCTCTGAATAATTCCGTCCTTGCCTGGTCCGTGAGTTTTGGTGGGTGGCCGTCTCTTGGCAGGTTTGCTGTTGTGCCAAGTTCTTTCCATTTGGTTATGAATCAGGGCTTTTTTTCTCAGAGAAAAGGTTGTGGAACTCACCCCCCCTGGCCACACCCCTACCCACCCCTAGGACCGCCACCCCAAACTGCCCCTTTAGAGAACAGGGATGCAAGTAAAATTTGGGGGGGCTATAAAAGTCCAGCCCAGCAAAGAAACCCCCCAGATGGAGATGGCACTGTTAATGGGGTATCTGGGGATGGCACTGTTAATGGGGGATCTGGGGATGGCACTGTTATGGGGTGGAGGATCTGTGGATGGCACTGTTATGGGGGATCTGTGGATGGCATCCACAGATCTACCATCCTATAACAGTGCCATCCACAGACCCCCCCATCCTATAACAGTGCCATCCACAGACCCACCCACCCCATAACAGTGCCATCCACAGACCCCGCCAACCCCATAATAGTGCCATCCACAGACCCTCCACCCCTTAACAGTGCCATCCACAGACCCCCCCACCCCTTAACAGTGCCATCCACAGACCCCCCCCACCCCTTAACAGTGCCATCCACAGACCCCCCCCTTAACAGTGTCATCCACAGACCCCCCATTGCCGCTCCAGTACAGTTATAAAATGTGTAATTCAATTAATAATGATTCATGCTGCCCCCTCTGTATTATAACATTCAATATATCCTGCTCACAGGGCTACTGTTATATCGTAATGCAGGCCGGCCGGGCAGACGAGCGGCAGCGTGACTGACGTCACGTGCCTGCGCCGCCTGCTTCATTCATAAAGTAGGCCGGACAGGCATAGGACGTCAGTCAGTCACGCTGCCAGTCGTCTGCACGGCCGGCCTGCATTACGATATAACAGTAGCCCTATGAGTAGGATATATTGAATGTTATACTACAGAGGGGGCAGCATGAATCATTATTAATTGAATTACACATTTTATAACTGTACTGGAGCGGCGGGGCCGGAGAACAGTGAACGCACCGGCCGTCAGCTCCTGCAGAATCGCATTGCCGGCACCCTGCCCCTGACAGGGAGCTGCGATCAGAGGCAGTTAACCCCTCAGGTGCGGCACCTAAGGGGTTAACTGCTGATCTGCCAGTACCAGCCTCCTGTATAAAGGGGTAATTTATCATTGGTGGTGCAGTGTGCCCCCCCCCAACCCCCCATCCCATTAAAATCATTGGTGGCACAGTGCGCCAGCCCCTCTCAACCCCCCCAGTATTAAAATCATTGGTGGCAGTGGCCACAGGGACCTCTCCCCTCCCCCTCATTGGTGGTGCAGTGGCAGCTTCTGATCGGAGCCCCAGCTGTGTAATCCTGGGGCTCTGATCAGTTACCATGGCAGCCAGGACGCTACAGAAGCCCTGGTTGCCATGGTAACATCCCTGATGCTGTGTGCACAAGGCACAGAGCAGCAGGGACAGTGTGAAGTCCTATTCACCCTGATAGAGCTGAATAGGACAAGGGATGAAAGATCCCAGGTTCTCGCCCCTAAGGCTACTTTCACACTTGCGTTCAGAACGGATCCGTCTGCATTATATTGTAAAAAAAATTCTAACTGTGAAAGTAGCCTGAACGGATCCGTCCAGACTTTTACATTGAAAGTCAATGGGGGACAGATCCGTTTGAAGATTGAGCCATATTGTGTCATCTTCAAACGGATCCGTCCCCATTGACTTCCATTGTAAGTCTGGACGGATCCGCTTGCCTCCGCACGGCCAGGCGTTTTTTTTTTGATGCGGCCCACATAAACTAAAATTTTGTTTTTTTGGCCCATGTTAGCCTTTGAGTTTGACATGCTTGCTGTAATGTAACAAAACACGAAAAAAGTCAAGGGGGGGGGGTGAATACTTTTGCAAGGCACTGTATATAGTGCTACTATATTCCACAGCGCTTTACAGACATTATCATCAACCAGTCCCCAATGGGGCAAACACAGGGAGAACATACAAACTCCATACAGATATTGTCTTTGACACCACTAGTGATGAGCGGCAGGGGCAATATTCAAATTTGCAATATTTAGCAAATATTTGGGGAAATATTCATCATATATTCGCGAATTTGAAAATTGGCCCACAAGCAACTGATAAAAAAAAATCTAGAATATTCGAGAATATGAATATATAGCACTATATTCAAAATCTTAGCGAATTCTCAAAGTGGCGATATTCGCGATAAAAATTTGCGATTTGAATATTCACGCCCAACACTACTAACCACTACACTACTAACCACTGAGCCACAGTGCTGCCTGATGATATATATTTAATGGGGATCAGCAACCTCCGGCACTCCATTTGTGGTCATATTACGACTCCCAGCATACACACTTGCTTTGCTGTTCTCGGAAACTCTCATAGAAGTGGAGAATGCAAGGAGTTGTAGTTTTACAACAGCTGGAGTACCGGTATTTGCCGTCCCCTGATATATCACTTTGTACAACGCCAAGACCACTAAAATGATACTGCTGCTAGTGCTGTATGCAATAGCTTGTGCTACCCCAGCCTTAAAGGGGTTGACCAGGATTAGAAAAATGAGGTTGCTGTACTCCAAATACACTGCTATAACAGTCTGGTATTGCAGCTCACTGGCATATCACTGAGACCCAATGATTGGTATACGGTCACATCACTGCTGCAGCCAATACGATGATGTAATGGCTGCAGCAGCGGGAAGGAAAGGAGCAGCAGCTGTGGAAGCGGTGAGGGATGAAATAGGTCAGTATATATTATCTTACTATTTCATCACTATTGCTGGCTGGGGGATGCTTTTCAAGTCGGACAACCCCTTTAATATAGCTCAGCTAGATTTAGACCTGTAACTTGAAACTTTCCAGCAAAATCTGGAACAAAACCCCAGATACCATGTGCCATTTATAATATGGGTGTCTACACATCCTCCCCTCAGGCACCTGGGCCTGGGTGCCACTGCTACCTCTGCACCTCGTATCACTAGATAGGAGATAAAACCAAACTTTTAATACAGTTTCTCTTTAAAAACTGACCGGTCGATCACCTTCAAAAGGCAGCCCTTATCGAGAACTTGTGCTTCAGTGTCCCTATAAAGTCCTGTCCTTCCAACACGTTTCCACCTGGATTAGGGCAGGGTTCATCAAGGGAAAGCGAGAACTAAGCGCACAGGATACTAATGCAATGGGAGGAAGCTCACCAAAGAAATTCAGGTAAGGGACCATGGTAAAAAGGATCCATGTCCCTTTCGCACCATGAACCAGCACTTTCCCACAATATATGGACTTCTTCCAGGTTTGGAAGGTTCTCGGCATGTTGTACGTTACATGTATGTACCAGGCTGTTATACCGGACCTGTCTTTTTGCTCTCAGCGACTCGTAAATCATGAAGAATGTTCTGGACATCTCTTCTCAGTGACAATTCAGCAGTTCTATTGTGTTATTTGTTTTTCCGATACTTTGCCAACTGGCATGAGGCTCCTCTCCAAAATTACAGACTAAAGATGCAATGCTGTATAGACGTTGGTATCATTTCCAGCGAATGTCTCTTTTTCTACCCTGCAACTGAAATGATTACGAATCTCTTTGATTCTTTGTTTTACCACATGTAGAGAACTTTACCAAAACTAACAAGAGAAAACCAAAACCAGCCCAGATTTATGGACCTGATAGCAGAATTATCCACACAATAGCAAGAGTCATGTTAACCGTTTCTCAAGTGGAAATATGGAATCATTCTTCTTGAGGTCCAGAGGCTAAAAACTAGAGATGAGCAAATCGAAGTTGACAAAGTGGAATTCGATCCGAATTTCAGGAAAAATTCAATTCACACTAAAATGGCTGCTGTACGTGTTAGGACATGGAGCAAGGAACTCTGGGAACGAGGGATCACCCATAATGTCAGGCATGCAGCCAATCAGCAGCCAGCCAGCCCTGTGATGTTACAGCCCTATAAATAGCCTCAGCCATCTTGGATTCTGTCATTTTCCAGTGTACTTAGTGCAGGGAGAGACGTCGGCAGGCGCTAGGGACAGTGCCAGGAAAGACTTTAAAACTTTTATTTTGCCTTATAAAAGTTCAGGGAAAGGATAGGAAGGAATCATTCCACAGCATTTATGTAGAACAGGGTTCAGTAGGGGAGGTTACAGCCTGGGTAATAGGAACAATCCTATTACACCTTGCTGCACTGACTGCGGATCCAAATTGCCATTACACAGCTCTGTAATTCCAGCAAACCGTTCTTGTTATTGGGCTGCAAGTGCTGTTTGATACAACCATTAACAGGGTTTATTACAAGGAAATATTTATACGTCTTATTTTCCTTTGTGCGGTGCAGTTATATGTTCTAAAGAATTTTTTTCCTTGTATTAGTGGTCAAAAAATATATATTTGCCATTCAGCGGTGCAGTTATACGTTCCAAAGCCCTTTTTGGCGTGTATTAGTGGCACAAAAGAAGTATTTGCCGTTGTGTGGTGAGGTGAGAAAATTACAGCCCTTTTTGGCGTCTATTAGTGGCAAAAAAATATATATTATTTGCCGTTTAGCAGTGCAGTTATATGTTCGAAAGCCTTTTGTGGCGTGTATAAGGGGAAAAAAGTAAGGGCCTATTTGCCGTTCAGCGGTGCAGTTATATGTTCTAAAGCCTTCTTTGGCGTGTATTAGTGGAAAAAAGGGCTTATTAGCCGTTGTGTGGTGAAGTGAGAAAATTACATACTTTTTTTGGGGTGTCTTACAGTATGTCAGACAGAGAAGTGCCAGGCCCTGCATAGGGGAGTGGCAGAGGCCTAAATGTTTCTGGCTCAGGCACAGGTCGCAGCAGAGTAAGGGGGCGTGACAGCAGGAGTCGCAGCGAGAAGCCTGGGCTCCCGGTGTCATCTAGCGGTCGTGACTTGACCAGCAACCCAGTGGTTCTTGAATGGTTGACTCAGTCATCCACTTCGTCCCAAGTGACATCAGACACCTCCAGCCAAGAGTTGGTTCGTCAGACACAACCCTTAGTTGGCATGGCCCGGGAGCAGGCCCTGTGCCCTCACCTGTCATCAACCTGCCTCTGTCCTTTTCTGTTCCCTTTGAAGTTATGGAAAGAGTCAAGCAAGCAGATATGCAATGAATGCTTAAAATGTCCCTGTACTCTAGGAAAACTTTTGATATATTATAGTGACATGTCAACAGTTTTGATTGGTGGGGGTCAGAGAGCTGAGACCTCAGCTGATTGGTAGAATGAGGAGAGAGAAGTGCTCTCATCGCGCTGTCTGTCTCTTCACTATAAGAGAACCTTTTATTGAGTATATCTCCTGCAGTAAGTAGAGAGAGCGCTATGTGAGTGCATCTCTCTCCTCGTTCTTACAAACCCTCACAGAGGAATACTTTTAATATACAGCTTAAAGGTTTTCCCAAAGTACAGGGACACCTTAAGATGGTAATCACATATGGGAAAGACTTTTTGAAATTGTAACACATAAAATGTCTCATAGTTTACTGGGCCCTATTGAGGAAACTATATTAGAGCCTTCCATCTAAATGCCAATGATTCCACAGGTGACTGAGCAGGGCTAGGTAAGGCCTCTGCACATGACCGTATTTCCAGTCTTCATCCGATTGGATGTGGCCACATTCATTTCAATGGGGCCCCAAAAGATGCAGACAGCACACCGTGTACTGTCCACATCCGTATGTCCAGTCTGCATTCCCGTTTTGCGGACAAGGATAGGACATTTCTACAGGAGTTTAAAAAAAATGGCAGCATGCACTTGGCCGGTATCTGTATTTTGTGGATTTGCTGACTACAAAACACACACAGTTGTGTGCATGGGGCTTTATAGTGAGGGCTAAAGAGGCAATTGTTCATGGGTTTAAACCCTTCTGTTCCTTCAAAACCTTCCCAATCACCCGAAAGGCTTTGGGCTTTTACAAGTGAAGAGTACTCCACCAATATTTCTATTTGCCCCAAAGGCCTCCACCAACCATGAAACGGCCTTGTTATTGGCACTTTTGTAATGCATTGTTGACTAAAGCTTCTGAGATAGCCATCAACAACTTAAAGGCGTTCTCTGGAAGTTATTTAAAATGGCCACCAGCAACATTCACGCTCTGGCACATGCATATACTTGATATTGGTGAGTTTTCCTATAAGGCTGCCCAGTCGTGATGGCATATCATAGGTAGGATCACATCATTACCATCTATTGTAGAGCAGTGCAGTCTAGTGAGGCCATGCTCCCTCACCCTTCACAAGTGGTGGCAACCAGCTCAGATTCTAGGACAGGTTGCTGGCGGCCATTTTGAATCAGTCCCGGAGAACCCCTTTAAGACAGATTATCGAGAATGAATGTTAGTATGAATGCTCTTTTCTGATAATCTGCCCATTTACCACAGATCACCAGATGAATGAGCATAATGTTCATTTTTCTGGTGAAATGATCTTTCATGCGAACGCCTCCATCATTATTTCTGGGCAGCAGATCTTGATGTGTAAATAGTGATCTGCTGCCCAGAAACAACGAATCAGCATGAGGATGAGTGACTGCAGTAGAGTGTGGGAGATTGCTGCATGTAAATGCTCCTCTTTCCTCCACTAACAAGCAGGCAGTTATCAGGAAGGAATGGTCCTTTCCCGATAATTGCCTGCTCCATCGGGTAGTCTAAATCCACCATTAGAGTGCAAGTAGGACAGCTCAAAATCTGGGATTTGCAATGGGGAATGCTTTTATTGGTGCTCCACAAATGTTAAGGGATAGGCAATGTTAAGTGCACAAAGCTTTTATCAAGCCAAAGAGAAGAATCTGGGGAGCAGAGACACTTCGTTTCTCCAGATTCCATGTCTTCCTTGGCTTGAAAAGGATGTATGGATGAAATATTCCTTGGTTTGATAAAGGGCATATGGACGAAACATTGCCATCACATACGTTTGTGGTGCTCCAGTAAAAGCATTCTGCACTGCAACTCCTCAAATGTGAGTGTTTTGTGAATTTTGCCTTGCTGCTGGGTCTACAGAGTAAGCATGAGGAATCAGAAATAAGGTTGCTATGATTACATATCAGGGGATTTCGAAGATAGTTCCAGAAACATTTTAGCAGCTTGTTTTTCAGGATACATCCAGAGATCCCATATATGTATATTATGACACAATGAGATTTACAGCCCAACCTCAGATGGCCCTGGGCTCTGGGTAATCACACCAGTGTTTTCTTTACACCTCTTATAGATTGGAGGAATAACAGGTGACAGATCCAGACAACTGGTGGATGGTTAGACTCACAACTCCTAGTCATCTCTGTCCCACCCCTGCACTGATCTCTAGGTTTCAGCTTTCTGTCACAGGTAGCAAGGGCAACACAGAAGCCTGGAGAGGTGAGTAACCTGCTGAACGCTATATAATGTAACCTCTTCATTACCCTAGACCACCAGGATGGTTTCATTAACATCTTTACTACTCTATATCACCAACAATGTTTAATTATGGTCTTCACCATCCAATACTACCATGGATATTACATGAACCACTTCACTACCCTAGACCACCAGAAACAAGAGGTATCTACTAACATCCTGATGACTAAACACATCCTGGTATGCTTCGTTACACTGTTCAGTACCCAACTACCAGGGATGATAATATATTAACTATTTCACTAACTTAGACCATCAGGCACATTCTTCATTCCCCTAGGCCACCAGAAATGTTTAATTAATCTCCTCACTACTCAACACCACCAGGAATGCTTAATTCACTGTTCAGTAATACAATGACTAATATAATAACCACATTACTACCCTAGACTACTAGGAGCACCAAGCATAAATTAACCTCATGAGTACCTTGGACCACTAGGAATGCTTCATTAACCTCTTCATTATTCTACACCACCAGTAATGTTTACATATGCACTTCACTACCCAATATTACAAGAGATAATATATTGACCTCTTCACTTCCCTACATTATCAGGAAAGTTACAAAAATAACCTTACACCATCTCCCTAGACCGATGATGTCAGGGGAACCAAGGATCGGTTGAAATTTATATTTTTGCCAGATCTTTTTGGTCTCTGGGGCGATAAGCCGCCGCCAGAACTGTCTGGCAGCGGCTTTCTCCGCTCTCCCCATAGCATACACAAGTCAGTGTATAGTGAAGCTGGGAGCTATACGGGAGAGACAGCTGTTGACCGATAGCTACTGAATGTGTATGACCAGCTTTGGGGTCCATTCAGACGTCCGCATGAATGGGTCCGCATTCAGTTCAATGGGGCCGCAAAAGATGCGGACAGCACACTATGTGCTGTCCGCATCCGCACTTCCATTCCGCGGCCCCGCAAAAAAGATAGAGCATGTCCTATTCTTGTCCGCAGCCAAGGACAAGAATAGGTATTTCTATCATAGTGCCGGCCATGTGCGGTCCTCAAAATGCAGAACGCACATGGCCGGCAATTTGCGGGCCGCAAAACACTTGCGGGTGTGTGAATGGACGAGGAGGGGGAATTTATCTATTAAGAAACTTCATTTCTCCTTGTGGAGGTTTTTTAGGAACTATGTAGTTGTCCCTGGATAAAATGGATGGCATCATTGTAATGGCTTCCTTTATTCAAAAAGCTCTACAACCCCATAGATCAAAGCCGTTTACACAGGAAACCTTTAACACGCGTTATGCAAAAATGGAAAATTACACATACGTTTTTTTTTGTGAGTTAATCTGTGCTCTCCAGGGTGGCCTGCCGTAATAAAGCCAGGCACTATGTGAAAATGCTGTAAATGAAATAATATTTCATTAAACTTCTTGATGAGATCGCAACTGTGACCTTGAGTGAGGTCAGCCAGTTCTTGTAAAGTTATAAGCTTGCCTGCATTGCTAGGAGTATATATATATTCCCCATTAACTTGTTTTTCTAGCATAGTATGGTAATTTTCTAGAAAACTTCTAAACATCTGTTACATGACAGCAGAGGTAAAACTTACAAAAATTCACATATTTTCTGTAGAAAACTGCTGACTTTCTACACCTCATCCTGAAGTTATAACTGTGGCGTTTCTAACATAAACAATCTGTTCACTCGTTTATATTCTTTTCTAATTTTTATTTTTCATTTTTCAAAAAGAATTTGCAATTATTTTTATCCTGTTTTTGATTAAAAGGAACTCAACATCATTATCAGCAGCTCTAATGATTTATAGAGATATTCCATGTGGTTTCTGTTAGTTTAATAGTTTTCATCAAGATGAATTGCTGTATTGCAGGTTTGGTGAAAAATTAAAAGTGACCCTGAAGCAAAGACCAAAAAATATATATACTAAAAATAAGACTTTGTATTGGTAGTAGATGCCAATTCTGGCCCAGCTGTAGGACAAGAAAGTCTGGTAGTTATTTTACTTTCCTCCTTTCTGATCCTATGTTAGGCTGCCCATACATAAACATCCACAAGTATAGCAACAGGGCACAACCCATGTGTGAGACCCTAACAATACAATCCGATAAAAAAAACCACACATAATAATAATAATAATAATAAAATTTATTTATATAGCGCCACCATATTCCGCAGCGCTTTACAAGTTCATAGGGTTCATATACAAGACAAAACTAACTGGATAATATGCAACTGAAACACTAGGAGTCAGGGCCCTGCTCGCAAGAGCTTACAATCTATGAGGAATTGGGGTGACACATAAGGTAGTTGATTGTGATAAGTAGGATTTGAGCCATTATTGAACTGACAGGAGTGGTGCCGGCCGATCTGCTTTGGGTTTGGGACTATTAGAGGATCGAGTTTAGGCCAGAGGAGTTGGTGGGGGGAGGTTTCGTCGGGGAAAAGTCATTTTAGGTAGCTTGATAAGCCTGCCTGAAAAGCTGTGTTTTTAAGGTACGTTTGAAGTTGGAGAAGTTGTGGATTGACCTAGTATTTAGGGGAAGAGTATTCCAGAGAGTAAGTGCAGCTCGAGAAAAGTCTTGAAGACGGGAGTGAGAGGTACGAATTATGGAGGTTATTAATCTTAGGTTGCTATCAGAACGGAGAGCACGAGTAGGCTGGTAGATGGAGATGAGGGAGGAGATGTATGGAGGTGTAGCACTGTGGAGAGCACGAGTAGGGTGGTAGATGGAGATGAGGGAGGAGATGTATGGAGGTGCAGCACTGTGGAGAGCACGAGTAGGGTGGTATATGGAGATAAGGGAGGAGATGTTTGGAGGTGCAGCACTGTGGAGAGCACGAGTAGGGTGGTGCGTTGCAGTAGTCAAGACGAGAATGAATCAGGGCAACAACAAGAGTTTTTGCTGTTTCGACCGTAAGAAGGGCAGATTCTAGCAATATTCTTGAGGTGCAGACGACAAGAGCGTGTAAGTGATTGAATATGGGGAACAAAGGAAAGATCAGAGTCAAATGTGGCCCCAAGACAGCGGGCATGTTGCACAGGAGATATGATAGTGCTGCAGACCGAAATTGAAAGGTGAGTTAGTAGATGGGGGAAAGACACATGTCAATATATAAAACAATTGTTTATTGACTCGACCAAAAAGGACATATACAACACAAAGAATGAAATAATAACCATAAGAATTATTAATACGAAAGGTGCTGAGATATCGAAAGAACCCCTCCCCCCCGAGTAATAAATTAATAAAATATAAAAAGCCGATCCTGGTACACACTGGAATAATATAATGAAAAGACTGAAAAGCCAGTGTACTCACAATCCAATGACATGAAAAAAGTGGTGGAGGGAAGCAGGGCCCACATAAGATAGAAAAAATATAAATACAAGGTGCCAACTAAGAGAAAAAGCGTATCAGCCAATAAGGCAAATGCCCGCCCACGGTTAATATGCATTCAATGGTGGTCCAGGAATATTAAAAATAATAAGCAAAGTGCCGGGTGCCGGCTAGATAAAAGGCAGGTCACCTAATAATAGGGTAAATGCCTGACCACCACTAGAATACATGCATAGGAAAATAATAACAAAGTATAAGATACTGACCAAACTGGGGGGGGGGCCCAAAAACGTGCTTCCTCAGGGGGCGTGTCACGCACAGCACCCGGCACTTTGCTTATTATTTTTCATATTCCTGGACCACCATTGTATGCATATTAATGGTGGGCATTTGCCTTATTGGGTGATCCGCTTTTTCTCTTAGTTGGCACTTGGCACCTTGTATTTATATTTTTTCTATCTTATGTGGGCCCTGCTTCCCTCCACCACTTTTTTCATGTCATTGGATTGTGAGTACACTAGCTTTTCAGCCTTTTCATTATATTATTCCAGCGTGTACCAGGATCGGCTTTTTTTATTTCATTAATTTATTACTCTGGGGGGAAGGGGTTCTTTCAAATATCTCAGCACCTTTCGTATTGCCAATTATTACGGTTATTATTTTATTCTTTGTTTTGTATATGTCCTTTTTGGTTGAGTCAATAAAGAATTGTTTTATATATTGACACGTGTGGTTTTTTTCATCGGATTGTGCTGCCCATACATATCAGATCTCTCCTGATTCTCCCATACACATCATACACATGCATGCTTTGATTGGCTGAGCATGCATGTGTTCTGAATAAGTAAAAAATATATATTGTACCGTGTTAGCCAGTAAATATAAGATGAAAAAAGAACGAGTATATCAAGGGGAGAAAAACAGACCTGGATCACAAATCCACAATTCTATGCTTAGATCTAATTGACCTCACTTCTCAGCGCAATATTAAGGTGTACAGCCCCTATACTGCATGCTGTACAAGAGGCATTAGTGCACATCAAAAGGCATAAGCCCACTCACCACGTCAAGGTTACCTCTTTGAGTGGGACCTACTCTGACAAAAAAGGCACAGTTCAATGCGGGTTACAAAGCGGCACTGCCCTAGTAGGCGGCAGGACCCAGGAGTCAAACAGCAACCCTGCTGTCCGACAATGTCAACCATGGCTCTGAGTCCTACCAACCCACCGGTACAGCGCCACAAAAACAATGGCCACACGCAGTACTGCACCATGTGAATAGTTGTCTAACACAACATGTCCATTACTATCAGGAACTGCAGGTCAATTACCACTTATATGCAGACTTCTGTGATTAAAACCACCTGTGCCGAATGGGAGGAGTGCTGATACCAGTAGTAAAGAAGAAAGATTGAAAAAAGAATGAGATAGGTCATCAGTAGTGTTGAGCGAACCCAGCTTCGGATCATAGTTCCGAAGTTGATTTGTGCAAAAACTTCGTTTTAATGCTGTCCGAAGACCCTGGAGGCAAAATTAGTTTCAGCCGGTTGCGCGAGACTTTGGTGAATGAATTCGGTAATCACTTCTGCATGTTTAAAAACATTTAAAAATATCAATCCGAATTCAGGTTTGGTACCCAGGGACCAGCCAGTACCAAACCCAACTTCAGATTGCTCATTTTAAATGTTTTTAAAGTTTCAGAAGTTATTACCGAATTCATTCACCAAAGTCTCACGCGACTTCAGGTTAAACAAATTTTGACAACACCGAGTCAATACATTTTAACGTTGTACGGAGACACGAAGTGTTTTGAACGAATTGACTTTTTGGATATATGATCCGAAGCTTGATTTGCTGAAGCCTAGTCATCAGTATCTTTTTGGTGGGGTTTGTTAGGATGTGCCATGAGTGTGTGTTTGTTTGGGCTCCATGCAGTCAGACCCCTAACAATCAAACATTGAAATGTTACCTCATGCCACTACGGTCACGCATTCTAGAGCTATAGGTATACCATGTGCTATAGTGTGGCACCTCTGTATGGCACCATATTACAGCAGTACTTTCTTTTTTTGCCGATAACTTTGGCATCTTAGGCTAGTTTCACACCAGCAGCTGTCTTCTCCAGCAGGCTGTTCCAACATAGAATGCCAGGAATCGACCGAAAAAAAACCCATTGTGTGCGGTGTTTTTTGTCTGACCGATTCCCGGCATATGTCTGCCAGACCCCAATATAGGCAATGTGGTTTGACAGGCAAGCAGCAGTATCCGGCAATTCCGGGTACGGTGAACAGATAGGCTGTTCTATGCTTGAGCAGCCTGTCGGAGAAGAGAGCTGCAGATGTGAAAGTGGCCTTACCATTTTTTGTATACAGCTCCCAAGAAGGCCAATATTCTTATTGCATTTATTTTTTTTTTTTTTTTGATTTTTTTCATTCCTATTACTGAACATTAAAATTGTTGCCCAGGCTTAGAAAGAACATGGCTGCTTTATTCAAGAAACAGCTCCACAGTTGTCCATCGTCTTCATCTGGTACTGCAGCTCTGCTCCACTGAAGTGAATGGGGACGAGCTGCAATACCAGACACAACCTGTACTATGTAAGACTAGGCAGCAATATTCCGATCAATATGGACTGGCAACCCTGAGGACCTTTTAAAGAACCCAGGTTACTCAATATAGAGAAGCACTCTGGCAATACTGATGCTGGGGCTCCAATCTGAGCCAACATAGGGAGCAGGACTGCATTTCTGGTCAACATTAACAGCGTGAAATGATAGAGGTGTTAGGTTTGGCTGATCCTGGCAGTGACACCTAGCAGTAATGCACTCAAATAAATCAGGATATCACTAAGGGAGAAGTTCCCCTTTAATGTAGAACCTTGTTACTGAGTAATAGTCTGGGGAATATTCCAAGAAAACTCAACATGTGCCCATTTCTTTTACCAGAAGATTCTGTCCTAGGAATACATTAGTGATTGGACGCACTGGCAAGTGTTTCACTTTCCAATCCCCTTTTGAGTTGTCAGCCAGCCCCTTCAAATATGTCATAAAAGCTTCACTAATTTAGCTTTAAATCCCCTTTTCATGAACTGCATCTCAATAGCCACAAACAGAGATTAAATAAGGCATTTATAATTAAGATTTAAGGGATTCCAGACAGCCTAAACCAGTTCCAGCCTGAGAAGAAAGATCCCCTCGGTGCGTGTTGGGCAGAATTTAGCCTTCCATTGTCCAGCGCTCTGTATGAGAGTAAATATCCCATTTATGTAGAAGCCTAGTGAAAGGCGGAGAGCCGTTCCCTCTTATTGTAATACAATGCTCCAATATCAGCCTAATGAAAGATGTGAGGAGGAATATCTTAGGTCTATGCTAGGCAGAAGACTCCTCTAGGTTGGTTACAAAAAAAAGACTATTTATAGTTGGGTTGAAACTGGAAACATCCGTAAGAGCTCACACTTGTGCATTATACAAATCTGTATTCTTCTTTATTCGGGCAGGGACCATTTATGAAGATATCCTGCTCAACTAGAAGCGGCTGAGAAGTGTCATATATTAAAAATATCTTAGCCAAAATGTTGCCTTATTGGCCTTAGTAAAAAAAAATTGGAGACCCCATTTCCGGTTGCCCTGATAGATAAAATGTTTAAAAGGTTTTTCTGCTTATTGATGACCTATCTTCAGCATCGACCATCAATATCAGATTAATGGGGGGTCTAACTCTTGGCATCCCCATTGGTTGAAGGGACCACAACGCTCATGCGAATGCTGCAGCCTCTTCATGTTTGCTTGGGTCCATCGACATTCATGTTTGCTTTCAATCTCGATGCTGTCTACATAGTAGTGGTTGGTGGGATATTGAAGGGGACGAGTCTGCTATACCCTGCACCATCACTACTATATATCTGGTGTTCAGGTAGATGGACCGAAGTAAACTTTGAAGAGGCTGTAGCACTCGCCAGGATGAAAAGTATAGTGTAGAGAGTGAATCAACTCTAAATTAATCAAATTATACCCAAATAGTCCAAAAATTCAGTTCCATCCTGAATATAAATTTTTGGCAATTCGATTTAGGTGAACTTCTCAAATTTTTCAGATGAGAAGACAGAAAAAATTAAGAAGGAGGGTCATATGACTCCAGGCGATGCATGTGTATACATACCAGCAGGTACTTGCCACCAAAAAGTGAGCAGTTTGCTTTTTCTACCAACTGCCATATGTTTTCCCATAGGCATTTATGTCATTGTCACTTTAAGATTGCTAATGCTGACTTGACATTTAAGAGCTTAAAATTAGTTTCATTAAGTCATAGGAGACCCCAGAATGTCACCCACAACGTTCAGGGCATTTGGAGCACTTTTGATTCTGGTTGAATTTATTCAGACACAAATCGAATGGCCTGACTAATTTGGCTGAATCAAATCTGAATCAAACTTTTAAAGGGTAATCAGAGCAGCTCTCACCTGTCTGGGAACTTCATTCATGGAGGAACGGACCGCTTCCTCACCCGTTGGGAGCAAGATTTGTATGAAGGAAAAAGAGAGGTTGTCCAGCCTTTCTTTGAGAAGTTCCAGTAGCACTTTATTTCTTATCAAAATTTAAAAACATCCAGGTACAGACAGTGTTGGTCTACGCGTTTCAGGCAACAAAACAATTACAGACCTTACTCATGACGATCTGAATCAAACATCAAGAAATTCAATCATCACAAGTATAGCATAAAAAATGTACAACATAATAAAACCAATCGATTTTCTGACCAGTGATGGACAGGCTATAGCAATGAAATAAACTAAAGTAAATGAAACATAAAATGTACACCCCCAAAAAGTCTCTCCCACCAATTGGTGCTCTAGCACTAGCCCAGATCCTAAATGGGTATTGTGATAGTTTAAAAATTACCCAATATAATAATTTTTTAATGGTAGCTTTTTTTTTTCTAGTGAACAAGTTTTTTTTATTTATAAAAGGCAATTACGATGTATATAAAAAAATATATATAAAAAAGTCACAGGTCCCAGAAAAAAAACTCTACTGCCTAATAAGTAAAAAGGTTATAGCCATTCAAGGGCTTTTAGAAAGCCAATCTCATACACCTTATTATGGATTTCTGAATTAATAGGAGGTTTTCTGTTCGCGGCCCTCATCCCTTGGTGTGAAGAACTCACACCATGCTCACTAGGTTATTATAGTCCATGTGACTTGTGTCTATACCATATATGAAGCGTCTATAAATCATTGTTATTGCAAGTTGTATGACAGTGTGACCTATGTGATATTATTATTATTTCTATATGATTGCATCTCTCAGTTCTTAGAAAGTTTATTTGTACCTTATTCTATACATGCTACCTTCTTTCACAGAGTTTGATAAAGGTCAAGTTTTGACCGAAACGTCACACCGTACTGTGAAGTTGCCTATTCTAATTAAAGAACTTCTTTTCTGCATTGAAATTGGAGTGCGATTGCCATATTTACCTTATTGGTGTGGAGAACAGTTATGAAGATCCCCTCTTGCTCTGTAGGACCTGTCCTGTTGTATATACAAAGACAACCCAATGATTTGAATATGCATTGTTTAATACTTTATTTCCTCTACGGAGGCGCTGCAGGGAAACTGAACACTTGCTAGGTTTCCCCATAGATTACAACTGATCGCTGGAGGTTCCAGCAGGAGTTTACTTTGTGATCAGCATATTGTCAAGGGAACATTTTACATGTAGGGATTATTTTGAAGTGGAGTTATCCGGGAAAAGATATTGATAACTTAGGCCTCATGGTCACGACCACTGTTCGGCTTGGATGCGGACCCATTCACTTCAATGGGGCTGCAAAAGATGTGGACAGCACTCCGTGTGCTGTCCGCATCCATTGGTCCGTTCGTGGCCACCACAAAAAAATAAAACATGTCCTGTTCTTGTAGCGGACAAGAATAGGCATTTTTATTATGGGTGGCCCGTTCTCTTCTGCAAATCGTGGAACACACACGTGCGGCATCCATGTTTTGCGGGTCCCCAATTTGCAGTCCACAAAACACGGAGCGGTCGTCTGCATGAGGCCTTATCCTTAGGATAGATAATCAATATGAGATTGGTGGGTCCCTGCCGATCAGCTGCTAGAAGAAGCTGAGCGCTCAGTGAGTGCTGCGGCCTCTTCCTAGGCCAGTGACGTCACTGTATATTGGTCACGTGGCCTAGTTGCAGCCCTACTCAAGCCAATGAGGCTGAGTTGCAATACTAAGCACAACCGCTATCCGATGTATGGCGCTGTGCTTGGAAAGCTGCCCGTTGGCTGCAGTGATCTCAAGTGTATTCAATGCAGCGCTCAGCAGAGCTCCGGTTAGCACACACGGGGGTGCCGGGACTCGGACCCCTGCTGATATAATAATGACAACCTATCCTGAGGATAGGTTATTATTATAATTTCCTGGATAACCCCTTTTTAATCTAACTGTTCTAGGGATAAAAAGTTGCAAACTTCAAATATTTTCCTGTAATTGCGCTAATAATTAATACAGGATATTTGGGTGTTGGATAACTGTAGTCATTTCATACCCAAAATTAACATTGCTATAAAATGCTAAGCATTAGACTGGATGTTCCAGCAGAACATTCGCATGGAGTACACTGAGAACGTTCTCTTGATGGTGATCTGCACACAGCAGGGTCTACGTGACGTGATTCCTGGTCGACTTTGTTGCTCAGGAAAGAGTCATGTGATGCGTGATGGAATTTAACTTCATTATTATGCATTTTTACACATTAAGGTTTTGCTTTTGTCATCTGCCAAATCTCCTCATGAGGTGTTAAGAAGTGACCAGGCTTTCTGCTTTATATTCACTGGCTAATCCCATCTTTATGGATGGAGAACTGGCTTCTAAACTCATTCAGGATAATACAAAATCCCACATAGAAGCTCCGTGACATATGTTGGCATCTGTGGATTCAATGGGCAAACAGGTAACCAATGGGTTGCTAACTGAATTTCCTGTTACCAGTCATCTGATAATCCAGAAAGTCTACAGATTTTGGCACTGAAGTGCAATATAAAGTGGAATTTCACTCCAAGTTTCTCCAGGAGAAACAATAGGAAAATCTACCCTGTAGGACCTATGCTTCCTTCAACAGTAGGTGATAAATATATGATCACTGGCAGTCCAACTGCTGGTACTCGCACCGATCCTTGTGGTCCTTGCAGGGGTGCACCACCAATAAGGCCAGGTGAGGCGATCGCCTCAGGCAGCACCAGGTAGGGGCAAGACAGGGGCAGCGGAAGTAGCATGGGCAATGAGTGCTTTCATTGTGGCGCCGTTTCAGTTTTCACCTCAAGCAGCAGAAAGGCTAGGTGCACCAGTGGGTCCTTGAGTCCAATGTGTGAATGAAACAGTAATGAGCATGCTTGACCACCACTTCATTGACCGGCTATGGAACTGCTGAGTACGGTGCTTTACTACCTTTGACAAACCCATACAAGTAAATGAAATGATGGGCACGCATGCTCACTACCTCTCCATTCACACTGAGGAAAATTAAAAATAGAGTGGCCAGGCCAGGAGAAATGACAGACCTCTGACTAACCTGAGGCACTAAGAGAGAGGTAGGTTTTAGAAGTATTGTAAGAGACTGTGTATAGACATAGCTGTGGGAGCAGAACACTAGTGAGTGGAATAAGAGAGAGGTAGAGTACCCAAAAGGAGGGATAGTTGCCACTACAACCAACCCCAATACAGCTGGTGCGAACCGCGACAGTCACCAGAGGAATGTTAGAGATTGTCACTGAGAGAGGCCAGGACTGGTCTAGGTCTATGCGATATTTCCTGAAAAGTTTGAACTGTTATTGTTCTCGTACATAATTATTGAACTTCTGTGTGAGAATTATTCAAGGGAATCTGTCAGCAGTTTTTTCAAAGCAAAACTGCTGACAGACTTAGGCAAGGCAGGGGATAGTAGATGATACAAACCTCTGTCCCTACTTTTAATAAATGAAGTAATGTAAAAATGAACTTTGAGTGCCTCCTATCACCTGCCCTTACTATGTCTGTCAGCAGTTTTACATTAAAAAAAACTGCTGACAGACTCCCTTTAAGCTCTGCTCCTTATAGTAAGTTAAGACTGTTGTACAACTGATTTGAGTGTGCTTCCTCTTTCTATCTGGGGAGTCCCTCACCCAAGACCCCTGCTAAAATCAACATCTGCCTGGGTATTACCCACACAAGACATATCAATAAGATCGAATAGGTTAGGTGTGAGACATTCTATAAGAAAGGGACCCTAGTGACAACTCATTTGGTGGAATTTATAAGATGATTTTCTGTTGCTAATCTGGACGCACCAAAGTTCTTGGGCTAGCTTAGGGTACTTTCACACTTGTGTTAAACTTTTCCGGTATTGAGTTTCATCCGGAACTGTCTGCCGGAATCCAACAACGCAAGTGTGAAAGTACCCTTAGTATCTTGACTCTAACCAATGTCATGGGGTGGGGATCTACTATTGGTGGAGTTGTGCTCATTGCTTGTTTCTTTATTTGGATATCATAGAAAACAGACCATTAATTTATCAAACTCCAGCCTTACAGTAGTGTAGACAGCGGGCGATCTCTTAAGCCGATGGAAGACCCTCACTGGCTCAAGATATTTCTAAAAGGGATTTTCTGGTTTGGGCAATGCCATATTTCAATATACTGTTTGTATTCATTTCTCACAGTTTTTAAGATTTATTGGAAAATTGTGTATCACTTTATTATACAAAGAATAACCTTTATTTTCTAGAACCAGAATACCCCTATCGGCCCTGAATCAAGTTTTACAGCTGAATAATAAAACGAGAACATTTCATGAGGATGCAGTCAACATTCAAGATGGAACTTCTCCAGGTGTGGGTTCTGTTTGACCATCTACAAAACCAAGAAACAAATGTTACAAAAGGAATTCCATTTTTGTATCCCTACACAGAACCAGTTGTACTTTTTTCCCATGATTAATACAGTCCTCTCAATATAAATAAGGTCCTAGGACAATGAGGAACATTTAGTCTGCCTTGGAGATGACAGGGAAC
Source organism: Bufo gargarizans (assembly GCF_014858855.1). Lineage (NCBI taxonomy): Eukaryota > Metazoa > Chordata > Amphibia > Anura > Bufonidae > Bufo > Bufo gargarizans. The sequence goes on along the minus strand of NC_058080.1, from coordinate 57,360,835 downwards.
TCCACACCTGTTTATTTGGTGGCTTAAATATCTTATTTATTTTTCCTCTTTCCAGCAAGAAGCCAGACACATCACAAATTTAAACTTTTTTTCCACGAGGTGATGGAAGTCAGATGTGTCTTGTCTGTGGCTGTAATCCAATATACAGTTAGCCCTGGATCCCACGTGCAGGAAAAACAATGTCGTAGATAAATACACATAAATCCAAGCTTTTTCTTCTTCTTGTCCTTAGGATGCATTACGTCTTAATTAAAAAGATGAAATCCTGCTCTTTTCTTTAGTCCCTTGGACGGTGCCCTCCTGACACCATATTAATTTTTCCCATCACAAAGGACAGAGGATCAATCACTTGTTTTTCTTAAGGTCTTCATTTATTCACAGTGAAAGAAGCTTTAGAAGAAGACTTGTGTGTCTATTGATGTCTCACTTGCCATTCAATGAGCACAAGCTCCTAAGAGACAATACTACACCAATGCACCATCATATAAGGTCGAGTCATATTATTATGACCACCAACTTTTCACACTTGCGTTAAACTTTTCCGGTATTGCATTCCATACTAGGGGCTCAATACCAGAAAAAAACTGATCAGTTTTATCCTAATGCATTCTGAATGGAGAGCAATCCGTTTAGGATGCATTAGTGTCTTCAGTTCAGTCACTGTACATTTTTTGGATGGAGAAAATACCGCAGCATGCGGATCCGGCATTATTTTTCATTGAAATGCATTAATGCCGGATCCGGCCCCAAGTGTTTCGGAAACACGGATCTGGTTTTGGTGTCTGCGCATGCACAGACCTTTAAAAATGTGAAAAAAATTAATACCGGATCTGTTTTTCCAGATGACAACCAGAGAGACGGATCCAGTATTGCAATGCATTTGTGAGACAGATCCGCATCCGGATCCATCTACAAATGGTATCCGTTGGCATAGAGATTGCCGGATTCGGCAGGCAGTTCCGGCGACGGAACTGCCTGCCGGAATCCAACAACGCAAGTGTGAAAGTACCCTAATATCAAGCGTAAATGTTGGATGCAGCATGGACAGCAGCTAGATGGGCTGAGAGTGACTCAATAAGGGCCTGGTAGGGTGTTACAGGTATCAGGAGCCATGTTGACTGCAGTAAATCCCACAGCTGCAGGAGGGGGCGTGGGGGAGGATCCATAGAGTAAACACGATGATCAAGGTGGTCCCAAAGATGCTCAATTGGGTTCAATTCTGGGGAATTAGGGGGCCAGGGTAGTACTTGGAAGTCTTGGTCATGCTCTTCCAACCAATGTTGGACATGCCTAGCTGTGTGACTTGTGGCATTGTCTTACTACGCCCTAGGGCAGACAGTCAGGATGTATGGGTGTATATGATCTGCTAGGATGGATTCATACCCTAATCGATTGAGAGTGCCGTCCACATGGATGAGTGGCCCAGAGAATGCCATGAAAACATTCCTCAGACCATAACACTGCCGCCACCAGCTTGTATTCTTCCAGAAGGGTGTTTGTTCTCTGATGTTCCTCACCTGACACGCCAATGTCCATCTGTTCAATGAAGCAGAAAGTGTGACTTATCGAAGTAGGCAACAATTTGCCAATCAGCGGAGGTCCAATTTTATTTAAAAGCTATAACTAGTATAAATAAGCTGTCAGGAGTTCAGAGATAAGGGCTATACATCTAGCCATCAGAACAGCAACATGATGACCCAGTGTAAAAACTGAAAGTAAAATACTCTACAGATAGGCTGAAACTTAACTTTATAGGATATTTTAATAATGATCAATTGAACAAAATATTTTTAGCTCATAAAAAATATTAACCCTGAACATTTTCAAAGCCTTTAAGTTTTTAAGCTTTGAGTAGACGACCTAGTGTTGCTGCTGAATTTTCCTTAGATGAATTTTTGGTTGTCAAGCTGTCGTGACTCCTTGGGAGCCGCATGCAGTTACCCGCGGTTTTGGTGTTGTGTCAACCGCAGCTGGGGGCACTTAGTGGTTTGCCTCAGGTGCGGTTGCCGCGGATAACAGGCATGCGTGCGGTTGCCTTTGGCAACGTGTTTTATGTGCACTCCCTTTGTGTGTTTGTTGTGCACGAGGTTGTGTTGGTTGTATGCACTTGGACACCTCCCTTCACCTGCGGTTGTCCGCGGCAACGTCTGGTGTTGTGTGCATGTGGTGGCAGGGTCTCGGCCTGCTGGTTGTTCTTCAGGACACGGTTGCCACGCATGCCGTTGCCAGCGGTAACAGGTGAGTGAGTGTGTGTGCTATTTCCCTTTAAGTTGGTGTTTTCCCTTCTCTTCTGTGGTGTAGGAAGGGTTAATTCTCTTCCCAGTGACATCACACACACTGGGAAGGAAGTTAACCCTTCCAGCACACAGAAGGGAAAACACACATATAAGGGGAAGTGCACACAAAACATAATACACCGTGCACACAACACACACACCTAACAAAAAGGGAGTCAGGTGGGACCGCATGCTACTGCAGCACGCTGCCTAGCCACGCTCAGACTGCTGCTGCACATACACATGAGCCAACGGGTTGCCCGCGGCAACCACAAGTTAGGCCACACGCCAGCGGCCCTCACCTGTGGTTTTAACCCACACGAAACCGCAGGCAACCGCATGCGGATAGAGAGTCACGGTCATAGCCATAGTGCTGTTACTCACCTGCTCCTCGCTGGTCTGTTCCTGCCCCCTGACTCCATTTCGGGATTCTCATATGCCTTTGGGCAGATTTTCCTTATTTTCCTTACAATTCTAGAAATTGATGGGGCAAGCAGAGTTTTAAGAAATCTACCATGTTCTGTTGGATGTCATATTATAGAGATATTCTTTCTTTATAGCATCTTTTCTATGGGAGAATAATACAGAGCCATATAGAGGCACCACATGATGGCACTCAGAGTTCTTGCAGGCTTTGCCTTGGTCTTTGGGTGCTAGTGTACAGGCTTTAATGTGTCTATGAGGTTTAATTCCAATACATAAAATTAAAAATGTAATATTTAAATAGTTTTTTACTCACATGTATGGCGGATGTTGAGTCTAGATGGCGCTTGCTCAAGAGGCAAAGTCCATAAATGGCAGTAATGGCATTCATACACTTTTAGCCTCCCAGATTCCGTGGCATTTGTATTACATCTAAGAAGTCTTTTCCCAGGAGCTCTGTGGTCCTGGGACCCGAACGGCTCTACTTCCTGAGATCGAGGGAGCCCTTCAGTTGCTATTGCAGCCTCGGGCCCTCTCTCTGTAGCAGGGCTCAATAGGACCATAGCGAATCTCCCATATAGTGCAATGGTAATTAATTGCAAACTATGGGAGAAGTGATCAGATGATCACATGTTCCAGTCTCCTGTGTAAAAAATAAAAGTTAAAATAAAGTTTTTAAAATATTAAACAATATAAAAATTCTAATCAAACCCCTTTCTCCATATTAAAAATACAAATAAACAATAAAAAGTATTAAACTATAAATGTATTCATCCCGTACAGTGAATGCCATAATGGAAAAAAAATTGCTATTTTAGGTCGTTTCACTGCCACAAATTTTTTTTTTAAAAACTGATCAGAAAGTCATACACTGCCTAAAATGGGGTTAATAAAAACTGATCGATTTGCAAAAAAATTTGACCTCACACACCTTCAAACACATAAATATGAAAAAGTTGTAGGGACAATACAAAGAAAATGAATTTTTTTGCAAAGTTTTTATTAGAATTCAAGAAAAAATATAAAAATCGTTAATTTCTAACGATAATTTGTTTTCCCTTAGTCCTAACAGTGGCACAGATGGGGGGTATTCTGCCCCTGTGGACTGGTTAGGACAGGTGGAAGTTTAATGAACAAATAAAAAACACTGGCATGTACACGCCCTCCCTGCCCCCAATAAAGAGGGGCGTAGCCCTCATGCTATTGTGTAATAACAAGTAGACAAAAAATAATAATAATAAACAAGGGGGGGAAATTTGTGTGCCACTGTTAGGACTAAGGGAAAACAAATTATCGTTAGAAATTAACGATTCCCTTACGTCCTAACCAGTGGCACAGATGGGGATTTAGCAAGTAGAAACCCCCATGGGAGGGTCCTCATGCCTGGCGGAAGATAACACTGTCCGGCCAAATGAGGAATAACCATGTATTCTAGTATCCACTCTATAGTGTGAGATAAAAGTGGAGTGAGAACTCCAAGAAGCTGACTTACAGATCACATCCAATGGGATCGAGCTTCTCTCTGCAAAAGAAGTGGCCACTGCTCGAGTAGAGTGGGCCCTTACAAATTCAGGGGGCTCCGAGCCCTGAGACATATAAGACTCCCGAATTGGCTCTTTAATCCAGCGACTGATGGAGGGCTTAGAGGCTTTCCTCCCCTTATGGGTACCGGAAAAAAGGATAAGGAGGTTTTCATCCTTCCTAAATACCTTGGAGCGTTCCAGGTAAATCCTAAGACATCTCGCAATGTCGAGGGTATGGAGCCCTCTTTCCTCAGAGGAGGGGGATGGAGCCAATGTTGGTAGGGAGATCACCTGGTTAATATTGTCAAAGGAGGGAACCTTTGGGATGAAGGTAGGTAAAAATTTGAGTAGTACCCGATCCTGCAGGAACTTTGTATAAGGCTCAAAGGCAGAAAAAGCCTGGAGTTCCCCAACTCGCTTTGCAGAGGTAACAGCCAACAAGAAGGTGATCTTCCAGGTTAGAAACCTGAATCCCGCCTCCTCTAGGGGCTCAAAGGGGGGAGATGATAACCCCCTGAGCATGACCGATAAATCCCAAACCGGAATGGGTCTGATTACTGTAGGCTTTAATCTTGAGGCTCCCTTCAGGAATCTCTTGATAAGGGGGTCTTGAGAAACAGCTCTGTTGAGACAAGCAGCGATTGCTGAGATCTGCACTTTAAGGGTAGCGGGTGATAGCCCCCTGTCCAGACCGTCCTGTAGAAACTGTAGGATCATCGGGATGGAAGCTTCAGCGGATGTTTGCTGATGCCTAGAACACCAGGACGAAAAAATCTTCCAGATTCTGGAGTAGGCCTTGTTGGTCGCTTCTGATCTGGAGTGCTCCAGGGTTCTCAAGACAGACCCTGATAGCCCTTCTATCCTTGGAAGGGACTGATCAACCTCCAGGCTGTCAGGTTGAACATTTGAGGAGACCTGGGTGCCCCCCGACACCAGTACTCTCTCTGGGGGAAGCCTCAGAAATTGACCCCGACTCATCTGTAGGAGTTGGGTAAACCAAGCTCTTTTCGGCCAGTATGGGATAATGGCGATAACTGACGCTTGGTCCTGCCTGATCTTCATCAAGACCCTTGGTATCAAGGAAATTGGAGGGAAGATGTAGGCCAGCCTGAACCTCCATGGGATTGACAGTGCATCTATTGCCACCGGGTTGTCCTCCCTGTAAAGGGAGCAATACCTCTCCACCTTGGTGTTGAACCTCGTTGCCATGAGATCGATCTCTGGCATGCCCCACCTGAGTGTTATCTCCTTGAAGACCTCTGGATGAAGTGACCATTCTCCGGTTGGAAGACCTCGGCTCAGGCGATCCGCAATCACATTGTGAACTCCGCGAATGTGAACGGCTGATAAGTGGGTGAGGTTCAGTTCTGCCCAATCCAAAATCACCCCTATCTCTCTCAGGAGACTTTGTGACCTCGTGCCTCCCTGCTTGTTGATATACAACACAGCGGTCATGCTGTCTGACTGTACCTTCACTGCCTTCCCTCGAATGATGGGAGCAAAATGAAGAAGAGCTAGTCTGATTGCTCTGATCTCCAGGAGATTCGATGACAATAACCTCTCCTGAGGTGTCCAAGTTCCCTGGACTGTTTTGTCCTGAAGATGCGCACCCCAGCCTACTAGGGATGCGTCTGAAGTAAGTATGATCCAAGAGGGCTGGATCAGGGACTTGCCGTCCATGAGGTGGGACCACCACCTCAGAGAGGATCGGACTTTGTAAGGCAGGGAGAGCACGGAATTGAGTCCTACCGGACTGTGATTCCACTTGGCTAATACTTCCGACTGGAGCGGACGAAGATGCCATAATGCCCAAGGTACCGCCTCTGCGGTTGAAGACATTAGTCCCAACATCCTTATCCACGTTCGGATTGTTACCTGTTTTGGTACAGAGAGGGAATGGGCTGTCTGTTGTACGGTTTGCCTTCTTTCGGGAGTGAGATGAATCGTCATCCTGACTGAATCCACCATGAACCCCAGGAACCTTACTGAGGTGGCTGGTTGGAGTTGGGATTTGTCCCAATTGATTATCCATCCTAACTGATGTAGGAATGTAACAGCCTGTTGGATGTGTTGGGACAGGATCGCTTGGGAAGGAGCTCTGAGGAGCCAGTCGTCCAGGTATGGAACTATGCTCAAGCCTTGAAGTCTTAGTGCGGCCACCACAGAGACCACCACCTTGGTGAAAGTGTGTGGGGCTGAAGAAATCCCAAACGGGAGGGCCACAAACTGAAAATGCTTTAGGACCCCCCCGATGTTTACCGCGATCCTTAAGAATCTTCTGGACCCAGGATGGATGGGAATATGGAGATAAGCATCCTTGAGGTCCAAGGTTGCCAGGAAATCTCCCGGCATAAGAAGATTGGTCACTGACTGGATAGTTTCCATACGGAACTTCTTTTGTCTTATGAAACGGTTGAAGAACCTCAGATATAATCATTCTCCACCCTCCGGTACTCTTGGGTACCAGGAAAACTGGGGAGTAGATACCTGTTCCCCTCTCTTGGAGAGGAACCTCCTCTAAGGCCCCCTTCTGGAAGTATTCTAGTACGTAACTTTCTAGAATCTTCTGCTTGTTGCTGGGAAGAAGCCTTGTCTGGACAAATTTGTCCAGAGGCCGACTGCTCAAGTCTACCAGGTAGCCCTGAGAAATTACACGCAGGACCCAACTGTCCTGGATATGATCCTGCCAACAAGGTAGAAAATGTTGTAGGCGACCGCCTACGGGAATGTGGGGAGAAGGGAGCCCGAGATTTCCAGTCAGACCGGCTAAATACCAAGAGCCTCGAGGAGGCCCGCAATCAGAGCGCCGAGGACTTCTTGGGGGGTCTAGAACCCCGAGAGGATTTCCCTCCTCTACGGGAACCCCAATTCCTCTGGGGTCTGGGTTGCGGTTCCGCTCTGGAACCATACCCCCTGCCCCGACCACGAAAGGACTGCTGGGGAAGGGACTTGCCCTTCTTGTCCGACAGCCCCTCCATTATTTGGTCCAGCTCTGCACCAAAAAGTTTGCCGGGTTCGTACGCCATGGCACACAGATTGTGCTTTGAGGTCGTATCGGCCTTCCAGGGTTTCAACCACAGCGGACGCCTGCCCGCGGTTGAAAGGGCCATAGACTTAGATGCCAGCTTCAGTTGTTGTGGAGCTGCGTCGCACAAGTAATCAATGGCAAGGCTGGCCGTCTTGCATGAGGCCAGAATGTCGTCCCTAGAGACCCCATGGTCCAGGTCAGACTCAATTTGGGAGAACCTTGTTTTCAGAAAATTCGCCACTTCGGACGACGCAATCGCGACTGAGGGCGCAGTCCGCCTTCCGGTCCATCGGGTCCAACAAACTTGACCCGTCGTCTGAAGGGATCAGGGTCCTCCTGGATAATTTTGCAATTGCCATGTCCACCTTCGGGACAGGCCCCCAGGAAGATACCTGATCCTCCTTGACCGGGAACACGGCCTTGAACCTTTTGGTCAACACTGGACCCTTCTCTGGCTTTCTCCACTCTGTTTTCATCAGAGATAGGAGAGAATCATCCGCTTTAAAGGCCCTAGGCCCCCTAGAGGCAGAGGATGAGGCTTCCCCCGGGTCAACGTCCTGGTCCCCCGACCGGACGGACTTTAGTAGCCGCTGGGCCTTCTCCAGCGGGAAAAAATAGGAAAATCCATCCTCCTCGTCCGAGGAGGAGGCGGAACCTTCCCTCGCCTCCTGACCCCCCCGAGACCTCCATCGCACGATGGGGGGAGGAGGGACGATGACGCTTGGCGACCAGGGCATTCTTCAGTTCCTGGATGGAGGCGTTGACCTGGGTCATGTTGGACTCCATGTACTCCTTCACCCAATCAACCACGTCGTGGACAGATGGCTCCAACTGGGGGATTGACTTGGCCCTACAGGGTGGGCAGCGGGAGAAGTCGTAAGAGTCCTCCAGGACAATCTGGCAGTCATGGCACTGCAGGTGGCGCCTCTTGCCCGCGGATTTCCTGCCGGGGTCTCGCTCTCCGTCACCGGTCGACGACATGGCTGAAAATTAAAGAAACATGAATTTAGCAAAATTCAAGGAAACAAAGCTTAATCGCAAGTTTCAGGATCTTTACCCAGAAGATCCTAGCAAGCTCTTTTATAGAAACAACGATTTTCAGCACAGAGGTAGCAAGACTCTCTAGCACCAAACACCAAACCACACTCAAGGTTAACAGCAAGCTGCGCTCCAGGAGACTGAACTTGGAGCTTCACCAAGTTTAAATAGGTTGTTTTGGCGCCAAAAAGAAAGTCCCGCCCACAAAGGGGGCGGGGTAATCTTAAGGGTTTATAACTTGGTCTACAATGACCAAAATATAACTATGTGCCCCAGAGAGGGAACCTAAACATTCAAAAGGCCCCCCACGGCCCTAAATAATCAAAAAAGAACAACCCCGGCAGCGCAGCAGCGCTCCGGAGACAGACCCGGAAGTGACGTCACCCGACGTCACTTCCGCAAGATGGCGGCGCCCAGCAGAACATGCGGACGCCGCTACCGCCGCTCCAGCTGCTCCCGCTCCTACCCCGGCCACACCACCTGGTAAAGAGGTAAGCCCAAGCGTGATAGGGCTCAGTGCAGGAGCGGAAACTAGCCAAGGCCCGAGACACGTCCTCCGGCCGCATAGAAGGAGCGGCTTAGTTCCCAAAGGGAACAAAATATCAAAAAAGGGGAAAAGAATACACTCTCCCCACCCAAGGGGGGGGGGGGGGGGAAAGGGGGAGTGCACCACCCGGCCCGTCCTGTCCGCAGGACAGAAAAAAACACAATAGCATGAGGGCTACGCCCCTCTTTATTGGGGGCAGGGAGGGCGTGTACATGCCAGTGTTTTTTATTTGTTCATTAAACTTCCACCTGTCCTAACCAGTCCACAGGGGCAGAATACCCCCCATCTGTGCCACTGGTTAGGACGTAAGGGAATGTGGTATCGCTGTAATCATACTGACCCCAAGAATTAAGTGACAGGTCAGTTTTTCAACATAGGGAATGCAGTAGAAATTAAACCCATAAAACTGTGGCGGAATTATGTTTCTTTTTTTCAATTCCGCCCCATTTGGATTTTTTTTCCAGCTTCCTACTGCATAGTATGCAATACTGTGTATTAAAAAGGCAGTGAGTTATATACATTAGTGTCTGTAGTAGCAGAATCCATAATAGAATTCTTACATAACCCGAACCTTGTACGCCGAACTTGAAACCACTAGTTTGCTCAACACTAGCAGTGAGTAAAAAACGAAAATAAAAAAAAATGAAAATTGCACCCTCAGGAAGGGGTTAACTGTTGATCTGTCTGATAATAATAACAAGATTATTTTGGGAAGGTTGCACTAACCCTAAAAAAAAAATATCTCTCTTTCAACCTCATAGAGTAAGTTCAATAGTTCACATAACTGTGATTATTAAAAATAAAATAAAAAAAACGGAGCAAAATAAAAAATACAATTAAATAAATCACAAATGACAATAGAAAAATTGCAATTTCAACATGACTGTTGAGGGCCTACAGGAGACACAAATTAAATATTTTTTTAATTTTTTTATCAATATTCTCTAAAAAGAAGCAAAAAAATATTGCAGTAACCAAAATGAAAGGGTTTTAAGATGACCGGGCTCTGCTCTCCCTCTAAATTGTTGTGACCATCTTGAAAAGAAGATAAGTTTGGATTTCATTCTAAAGCTTACAACTGTTTGACAACTTTAAATACGTCCTTTCACCCGTAAATTACATGTAGCTATTAAATCCTTTCCCCCCTTACCCCTTCATGTACTCGGGGACCTCCAGGACAAAGGCCGGGCCTGCCAGAAAGATGCTTCTCTGCAGGATTAATCAGCTTTTGTTGACAAAATACAAATTAAAAGTTCTTTCTTGAGGAGCCTCCTACTCAGCTGGGATCAGCACATGAGGGGCTCGGGGTATTATCACCCTGTGCAATGAGAGGGCTTAATTATTAACCTCACTGAACACAGTGTCCTTCTGGATAATCAATTAAAATCGCTGCTGACCACGGATCAGCTAAAGAGGCTTTTAACAAGTTGGGAGTGACGTGAATGAGTGAAACCAGTGATGGACCTGTATACATATCTGATGGATAATCATTAAAGTAGAAACGTGCAGATTAACTCCTATTGTCCTAACCAGAGAGGCTGGTATGAGTTCAGTTGCATACATCTTTACCATGGACCATTGTCTGACAAATATGTCTTTATACAACTTTTAGTCTTATATGGGACTAGATGACTATTTATGACAACATATGTAGATGTGCGAAATGCTTGACACATGGGGACCAGTTTCGTTCAGACCCTCCTAGCTTTAATTCTACAAGGGGACTTTGCTAAGGGGGGGTACAGAAGTTATAGTATGGTGGCCAAGAAATCTCCTGCTACATACCAGTTCAATGGCATTACAAATTTGGAAAAGGGAGGGGGGTTGGATAGTCACAAATTTTGATCTGGGCTCAGATTTAACCTCAAATTTGGAAAAAGGGGCGGGGGGTTGGATAGTCACAAATTTTGATCTGGCCTCATATTTAACCTCTGGGAAATAGAGCGTGGCCTCTTAAAGTGGCACTGTACAGCCAAAATTCCTCCATTAGATGTCTCCATTAGACTACCGGTCAAAGATGTCCCCTGAAGTGTTCTTCCTGCATGTCACATGCCATACTTCTAGTGTCATTATCACTTAAAGTGGCACTGTACTTGGGGAAAACTTTTGATATGTCATAGTGACTCGTCAAAAGTTTTGATCGGTAGGGGTCTGGAGAGAGAGAAGCTCTCACATTGTGTGCTCTCTCTTCTCACTGCAGGAGGACAGAAGATTGAGAAGAACATCAATCTAGAAATTCAGTTTCCTGCAGCAAGGAGAAAGAATGCAGAGCTTCTCTCTCCTCGTTCTATTGATCAATAGGGGTCTCAGCACCCCCACAGATCAAAACTTTAGAAATTTTATTATATAACAAGCTTTCCCTAAATACAGAGACACTTTAAGTGATAGTGACGTCACAAGTGTTGCATGCGACGTGGATGGAGAAGACTTCTGGGGGCATCTTTGATTGGAAATTTAGGAGACATCTGATGGAGGAATATTTAGGGGTGGGTATCTGTGGCTATAACTTTTGAGGACGTGGCTAGGGGACATCTCTGTGGTGGCACTCTGGGATACGTCTAAGGCACTGTGTTATTTTGTCTGGTTTTTTTTATGGAATCTCCAACAGAGGCCCCTAATGCAGCCTCTAATGCAGTTGTAAAACTAGCCTTTCACAGCCTAATCACAGCATAAGCATGGCCCGATAAGTGAACGAACCACAGCAGTGCCATAAACATACACACAGATTATACCGATTGTGTGTCATTTGTGTAACACCGAATCCAATCAAGTTTCAACCGCGATAGAAGATCATACTCTGAGATCACAGAAATGTAGAAACACATTTACCCCTACCCTTCCACCCAAAGTTAAAAAGTATATCCAACTCTTTCGATATAAAATTACACTTTACCTTATTTAAACTTTGAAGTTTATCCAAAATCTTTTTGGTGGACGTGTGGGTGTGTAAGAAAATTGCTGAACTTGACAGCTTTGTTCAAATTGAAGGCTCGAAAGAGATGATCGTAACATGAGGCCTTTCCAACGTTCTTTGTGGTCGGAGGCCTGTATTTAACAGATCATTTATATATCACATCACAAACATGTATTTTCCGTTTATTTTCATTGTCATCTAATGTTTTCTTCTCCTCTGTATATGTGAGGTTGTGCGCTGTAGCTATGGTATGTGCTGAGGCCGGGCAAAGGATTTGAAAATTGTTTTTTCATCTTAACGATGCAGTTTCATCCACTTATAAAAAAAACTAAGTATTGTATGCAATTCTATCAAATTTCTGATGCATTTCTAGACTTATTTCCTTATTTATCATGTGTGGTGAACACCTTAAAAAAAATGCCAGAATTGTTTTTGGTCTGCTCGCTTTTCAAAAATTTGAATAAGAAATGATCAAAAAGTCATATGCAGTGGCCAGGTTTGAAGTGTCCCCCATTGCTATGCTGTATCCGTGTCACCACATGTTGTTGCTCTCCGGAAGGAATGATAAGGTGTGGTGCACCCCAATGGAAGTCAAGATCTGCAGTAAACCAGTGCGCTTCTTTACTGGAGGAACTTAAGTGCAAAACCATACAGCCAATGAACTGGGCTGGCATCTTCAGTCTCCCCTCTAGTAGAAGAAGGTTCTGTGCTGAGGAAAAGCCTCAGCTGGTTGTTCCAAACTTCTTCCATTTAAGAATTATGGAGACGACTGTGCTCTTGAGACCCTTAAGTGCAACAGAACGTTTTTTTGTACCCTTCTTCTGATCTGTGTCTCCACACAATCCTGTCTCTGAGCTCTACAGGCAGTTCTTTCCTCCTTGCTTCTTGGTTTAGCTCTGATGTACATTGCCAGCTGTGGGACCTTATACAGACAGTGGTGTACCTTTCCAAATCATGTGCAATAAACTGAATCAAGGTGTAGAAACATCTCATAGATGATCAAGAGAAATGGGAGCTGAATTCCAAGTGTCATAGCAATGAGAAATTTTCACCTTTTTAATAAATTAGCAAACATTCCTAAAATTCTTTTTTCATTTTTTATTAAGTGGGGTTGAGTGCAGTTTGAAGGGGGAAAACTTTATTTTTTAAAATTTTAGCACAAGGCTGCAACATAACAAAATCTGAAAAATGTGAAACGGTCTAAAGACTTTCTGAATGACCTGTATACGCAATTTCCATTCATATCAATGGACTGTTTGTGTAATGTCTATTGGACCAAAAAGTGACAAAAATATGAAAAAAAGTGAAAAGGGTTGTTCCAATGCAGTGTGTATGGCAATAGCAGATCTTGCTCCTGTCTCCCCAGGAAAACAGCTGATTTTGCCATGGGTATGCTATGGTCAGCCGGTAGAATTACATGGTGGCCTTCCAGATGAATGGCATCCATGGAACACAAGGATGGCTGGAGTCTGCCAGAATTAGAGTGGTTTATACAGAGAGGGTTCTATATGGGAAACTCCTCTCTTTTATGTCCTTAAGTCTTAATATAGCATAAGGATGGAGCTTTTATAAAATCTAAAAAATCAGAACATCGAGCAAGGATGATGTAAGTGGAGAACACACAGCGGAGGGAAGTATATTTTCCTGTCATGAGATTACAAAAAGTGGAGTTGTCCTTTAAGAGAAAAAGCCACTTAAAGGGATCTTGACTCCACAACAGTCCTCATAGAGATGACAAACTAATGTTATTCCAGGGGGCAGAGGTATCCCATGATTATAAAATTCAAAAATTTCCAGAAGTTTCTAAAGATGTTGCATTTAACAAACATATATGGAAGATACCAAAGAGCAATAAAACACAAAATCGGAATGCGGCTGTACTACACAAATAGAACGCAAGTGTCAAAAATGAATAGCTCCTAGATGGGACAAACCCGGACACTCGGCATATACACAGATATAATACAAAAATGTATATCCAAAAATGTATCTTTATTGAAATCGATAAAACAAATGAATAGATGCATAAATTGGCAAAGACAGACACAACCACATGGAAAGTGCACAAAATATGTCCCGAGGAAGCTGACGCGAAACACGTGTCGGGGTCTCTAGGAGGTGCCACTAAATCTGTATTGTGTATATGTTCTGAATCAAGTTTTTTTAAAATCTAGGTGGGGGAGCCACATGGTTTGATTTTGTATTTATTTATACTTGTTTTTCCATCCCACCTTTTCCACTACTTGCAATGCTATAACTTGATGTCCCGACGTATTTCGTGCACTCTCCATGTGGTTGTGTCTGTCTTTGCCAATATATGCATCTATTTATTTGTTTTATCGATTTCAATAAAGATACATTTTTGGATATACATTTTTGTATTATATCTGTGTATAAACATATATAAGGAAGTGTAATCTTGTTATTGAGAAAAAAAATATATATATATCCGGTGACACAAGCAAAGAGGAATGTAACTTTGCAAGTATTGACATTGTGTTCCTTCTCTCCCATCCCTGGCATTATATTTACGGAGCTGCAGTTGAAAGGAAAGAGGATACAGGATTTGGAGTTTGCCTCGTGAGTTATGTTCCTTAGGTGAACATTCATTAGTTACAAAGTAAATACCAGGTGAAGTTTCTTAGCTGCGTTCCACCTTGAACATGCATGAACAGGATGGCATGACTGGGTGCTTTCTTAAGTTGGCATGTATTCTTCATCCCATAGCATTAACTAAGCCTAGTTTCCTCAGAAGATATCAATTTTTAGGGGTTTTCCACTTTATTTTAGAAGGGTTTCTTGACAATAAGCTGATCTTAAAGTGTCCCTTTGATCTCAACCCCAATGATCAGATGTGCGAAAACCTAGTAGTAACTGTTCAGTTTCCCTGCAGCACCCCCACAGGGGAATGTAAGCATTACACAGTGTCCACTCATATCAATCAGTTGTCTGTGTAATAGAGGACAGGTCAGTTCCTTCAGAGCATGGTATGTAACTGCTCTAAACTCCGTATAAAATGCGTTTCTCAAACTATACCTATAACTTATTTAAAGGGCATCTGTCAGCAGATTTCTACCTATAAAACTGGCTGACCTGTTACATGTGCGTTTGGCAGTTGAAGCATCTGTGTTGGTCTCATGCTCATATGTGCCCGCATTGCTGAGAAAAATGATGTTTTGTTATATGCAAATGAGCCTCTAGGAGCAATGGGGGCATTGCCGTTACACCTAGAGGCTCTGCTCTCTCTGAAACTGCCACGCCCTCTGCATTTGATTGACAGGACCAGGCAGTGAAAACATCATCACACCTGGTCCTGTCAATCAAAGTTGAGAAGCCAAGGCAGTTGCAGAGAGAGCAGAGCCTCTAGGTGTAACGACAACGTCCCCCCATCTTTTTTCTCAGCAATGCGAGTACATATGAATAGAGATGGCCTTGCGGTTCGCCCGGCGGTCGTTTCGCGGCGAACTTTGCGTGTTCGCGATTCGCCCAACATGGGAACATATTGAGAAATTCGCGCCCGCCATATTCTTTTACTTTATGAAGAACTTTGACCCATGACACATCCATCACATGGAACAGGACAGCCAATTGAGACATTTCAGCACATGGACATACCCCCTACCTTATAAATAGACCTGATCTGGCCTCCATTTTACATTCAGTGTTTTGCCAGTGTAGGGAGAGGTTGCTGTGTGGAGCAGGGACAGGCTGTTAGGGACACCAAACGCTAGCTAATAGGGCCACAAAAGTCATTTTAAGGACTAGTATAGGTGTGCTATCTATGTGTGTGATACACAGAGGGGTGCGATATACTTATACTTTTATAATGAGTCAAAAACACATAGATCTATATAGTGATCACCTGGAAGTCAGGGGGCCTAGGGGCTAGGGGCTTACTAGGGCCATTTTTATATAGGGTAAGGTTCCGGACGGGGTCGCTCTTATCAGGGCGGGTGGTCTGTGGTTAGGCTATCAGGGACCAGAATAGCACCCCCCTGTAGGGCAAAATCAGGGACAGTTTTTTGCCCATCCTGTCCTTCAATACCACATCATCATCTAGCCCAGGGATAAATGTTTTTTGCTTTCCCTCCGGGATTCATCGATGTGCACTGGAACCCCCCGATTTGTGGTAGGACATATGGTTTCTGATTTGGTGCCGCCGAGCACTTGTTATTGCCGACCACATCTATGCTTTTTGCTTAAATGGTTTCTGCACTTTGTTTTAACTGATGATCTATCCTCTGGATAGATTATCAGCATCTGATCGGCGGGGGTCCGACACCCGGGACCCCCGCCGATCAGCTGTTTGAGAAGGCAGCGGCGCTCCAGCAGCGCCGCGGCCTTCTCGCTGTTTACCGCTGGCCCAGTGACGTCACGACTAGTATCAACTAGCGTGGACGGGGCTAAGTTCTGTTCACTTGAATGGAGCTTAGCCGCACCCACTCTAGTTGATACCAGTCGTGACGTCACTGGGCCGGCGGTAAACAGTGAGAAGGCCGCGCTGCTGCTGTAGCGCCGCTGCCTTCTCAAACAGCTGATCGGTGGGGGTCCCGGGTGTCGGACCCCCGCCGATCAGATGCTGATGATCTATCCAGAGGATAGATCATCAGTTAAAACAAAGTGCAGAACCCCTTTAACTTTAATAATTTAATTTATTTTCATTTTGAGGGATATCTTTTCCATTCACACGTACGCAAAATGGGTCCGCATCCGTTCCGAATTTGCGGATCCGCACTTCTGCATCTGTGCTTCCGTTTCCGCCAAAAAATAGAACATGTCCTATTCTTGTCCGCAATTGCAGACACGATTAGGCATCTTCTATTACAGTGCCGGCGATGTGCGGTCCGCAAATTGCGGAATGCACATTGCCGGTGTCTGTGTTTTGCGGATACGCCAAACACTTACGGACGTGTGAATGGACCCTCATAGTAAAATTATTAAAGGTTACGTTTTATCTTCATGTATATTCTAATGGATTGCCTTCCGTGTACAATGTTATAATATACTTTCTATGTTAGACAGTATGTTATAGTGCATTTGTATTGTGCGGCAGTTGTGTGCGGTTCTGCTGCGATACTGCATGTATATAGGGGGCAAGCATTATTGAAACAAATAATTTCTACTGGTGTGATATACCAGTCGCCCCCCCAAAAACTGATCGAAGCGGGGTGTTATATACCAATTTACTTTCTTTATAGTGCATTTGGGTACTGCATAGTGCATTTGCGCATGCGCGTATGCGAAAATTATATTGCAGATATTTCTCATTAAAATTTTTTTTAGAATGGAGATCGCAAATTCGAATAATACATCTGGTATGTCACTGTCCATGTTGTGGGACTATTTGTGCACTTCTAGTAAGTATTTCTTGGCTGCAAATATGAGCTGAATGTTTTTCAGGTTCGCCTGCCATTAAAATGAATGGGACCCACCGCGAACTTGCGGTTTGCGAACATTTGATCGTGTTCGCTCGATCACGTTCGCGAACCGTCCCGGCAGATGTTCGTCTATCACTACATATGAACATGGGACCAACACAGATGTCTTCAGCTGCCAAGAACACATGCAACAGATCAGCCGGTGTCATAGGTACAAATCTGCTGACAGGGGCCCTTTTAGTAAAAGATAGGACATCTATGCCTCATGCACATTGTAGTACCATGTGCGGGGGTGCTTTATGATGTCTCATGCAGAGAACCATGTTTTTCCTGGTGCTGTAGGTCGTAGATATGTGGGAATTCTGGGGAGGACTACTTTTGTAATTTGGTTTGCGATGGTGTGAGCCATTTTTTTTTCTTCTTCTTAAGAATCTGACAGAAAAACCTCCATATAAAAATTGAATATCAGGAAATGGGAAGACATTATGATTAGAGTTGAGCGAACACCTGGATGTTCGGGTTCGAGAAGTTCGGCCGAACATCCCGGAAATGTTCGGGTTCGGGATCCGAACCCGATCCGAACTTCGTCCCGAACCCGAACCCCATTGAAGTCAATGGGGACCCGAACTTTTCGGCACTAAAAAGGCTGTAAAACAGCCCAGGAAAGAGCTAGAGGGCTGCAAAAGGCAGCAACATGTAGGTAAATCCCCTGCAAACAAATGTGGATAGGGAAATGAATTAAAATAAAAATTAAATAAATAAAAATTAACCAAAATCAATTGGAGAGAGGTTCCATAGCAGAGAATCTGGCTTCCCGTCACCCACCACTGGAACAGTCCATTCTCAGATATTTAGGCCCCGGCACCCAGGCAGAGGAGAGAGGTCCCGTAACAGAGAATCTGTCTTCATGTCAGCAGAGAATTAGTCTGCATGTCATAGCAGAGAATCAGGCTTCACGTCACCCACCACTGCAACAGTCCATTGGCATATATTTAGGCCCAGCACCCAGGCAGAGGAGGGAGGTCCCGTAACAGAGAATCTGTCTTCATGTCAGCAGAGAATCAGTCTGCATGTCATAGCAGAGAATGAGGCTTCACGTCACCCACCACTGCAACAGTCCATTGGCATATATTTAGGCCTAGCACACAGGCAGAGCAGAGAGGTCCCGTAACAGACAATCTGGCTTCATGTCAGCAGAGAATCAGTCTGCATGTCATAGCAGAGAATCAGGCTTCACGTCAGCCACCACTGCAACAGTCCATTGGCATATATTTAGGCCTAGCACACAGGCAGAGCAGAGAGGTCCCGTAACAGACAATCTGGCTTCATGTCAGCAGAGAATCAGTCTGCATGTCATAGCAGAGAATGAGGCTTCACGTCAGCCACCACTGCAACAGTCCATTGGCATATATTTAGGCCCAGCACCCAGGCAGAGGAGGGAGGTCCCGTAACAGAGAATCTGTCTTCATGTCAGCAGAGAATCAGTCTGCATGTCATAGCAGAGAATGAGGCTTCACGTCACCCACCACTGCAACAGTCCATTGGCATATATTTAGGCCTAGCACACAGGCAGAGCAGAGAGGTCCCGTAACAGACAATCTGGCTTCATGTCAGCAGAGAATCAGTCTGCATGTCATAGCAGAGAATCAGGCTTCACGTCAGCCACCACTGCAACAGTCCATTGTCATAAATTTAGGCCCAGCACCCAGGCAGAGGAGAGAGGTCCCGTAACAGACAATCTGGCTTCATGTCAGCAGAGAATTAGTCTGCATGTCATAGCAGAGAATCAGGCTTCATGTCAGCCACCACTGCAACAGTCCATTGGCATATATTTAGGCCCAGCACCCAGGCAGAGGAGGGAGGTCCCGTAACAGAGAATCTGTCTTCATGTCAGCAGAGAATCAGTCTGCATGTCATAGCAGAGAATGAGGCTTCACGTCAGCCACCACTGCAACAGTCCATTGGCATATATTTAGGCCTAGCACACAGGCAGAGGAGAGGTTCATTCAACTTTGGGTAGCCTCGCAATATAATGGTAAAATGAAAATAAAAATAGGATTGAATGAGGAAGTGCCCTGGAGTCCAATAATATATGGTTATGGGGAGGTAGTTAATGTCTAATCTGGACAAGGGACGGACAGGTCCTGTGGGATCCATGCCTGGTTCATTTTTATGAACGTCAGCTTGTCCACATTGGCTGTAGACAGGCGGCTGCGTTTGTCTGTAATGACGCCCCCTGCCGTGCTGAATACACGTTCAGACAAAACGCTGGCTGCCGGGCAGGCCAGCACCTCCAAGGCATAAAAGGCTAGCTCTGGCCACGTGGACAATTTAGAGACCCAGAAGTTGAATGGGGCCGAACCATCAGTCAGTACGTGGAGGGGTGTGCACACGTACTGTTCCACCATGTTAGTGAAATGTTGCCTCCTGCTAACACGTTGCGTATCAGGTGGTGGTGCAGTTAGCTGTGGCGTGTTGACAAAAGTTTTCCACATCTCTGCCATGCTAACCCTGCCCTCAGAGGAGCTGGCCGTGACACAGCTGCCTTGGCGACCTCTTGCTCCTCCTCTGCCTTGGCCTTGGGCTTCCACTTGTTCCCCTGTGACATTTGGGAATGCTCTCAGTAGCGCGTCTACCAACGTGCGCTTGTACTCGCGCATCTTCCTATCACGCTCCAGTGCAGGAAGTAAGGTGGGCACATTGTCTTTGTAGCGTGGATCCAGCAGGGTGGCAACCCAGTAGTCCGCACAGGTTAAAATGTGGGCAACTCTGCTGTCGTTGCGCAGGCACTGCAGCATGTAGTCGCTCATGTGTGCCAGGCTGCCCAGGGGTAAGGACAAGCTGTCCTCTGTGGGAGGCGTATCGTCATCGTCCTGCCTTTCCCCCCAGCCACGCACCAGTGATGGACCCGAGCTGCGTTGGGTGCCACCCCGCTGTGACCATGCTTCATCCTCATCCTCCTCCACCTCCTCCTCATCCTCGTCCTCCTCGTCCTCCAGTAGTGGGCCCTGGCTGGCCACATTTGTACCTGGCCTCTGCTGTTGCCAAAAACCTCCCTCTGAGTCACTTCGAAGAGACTGGCCTGAAAGTGCTAAAAATGACCCCTCTTCCTCCTCCTCCTCCTCCTCCTCCTCCTGGGCCACCTCCTCTTCCATCATCGCCCTAAGTGTTTTCTCAAGGAGACATAGAAGTGGTATTGTAACGCTGATAACGGTGTCATCGCCACTGGCCATGTTGGTGGAGTACTCGAAACAGCGCAACAGGGCACACAGGTCTCGCATGGAGGCCCAGTCATTGGTGGTGAAGTGGTGCTGTTCTGTAGTGCGACTGACCTGTGCGTGCTGCAGCTGAAACTCCACTATGGCCTGCTGCTGCTCGCACAGTCTGTCCAGCATGTGCAAGGTGGAGTTCCACCTGGTGGGCACGTCGCATATGAGGCGGTGAGCGGGAAGGCCGAAGTTACGCTGTAGCGCAGACAGGCGAGCAGCAGCAGGATGTGAACGCCGGAAGCGCGAACAGACGGCCCGCACTTTATGCAGCAGCTCTGACATGTCGGGGTAGTTGTGAATGAACTTCTGCACCACCAAATTCAGCACATGCGCCAAGCAAGGGATGTGCGTCAAATTGGCTAGTCCCAGAGCTGCAACGAGATTTCGCCCATTATCACACACCACCAGGCCGGGCTTGAGGCTCACCGGCAGCAACCACTCGTCGGTCTGTTGTTCTATACCCCGCCACAACTCCTGTGCGGTGTGGGGCCTGTCCCCCAAACATATGAGTTTCAGAATGGCCTGCTGACGTTTACCCCGGGCTGTGCTGAAGTTGGTGGTGAAGGTGTGTGGCTGACTGGATGAGCAGGTGGAAGAAGAGGAGGAGGAAGCCGAGAAGGAGGAGGTGGCAACAGGAGGCAAAGAATGTTGCCCTGCGATCCTTGGCGGCGGAAGGACGTGCGCCAAACAGCTCTCCGCCTGGGGCCCAGCTGCCACTACATTTACCCAGTGTGCAGTTAGGGAGATATAGCGTCCCTGGCCGTGCTTACTGGTCCACGTATCTGTGGTTAGGTGGACCTTGCCACAGATGGCGTTGCGCAGTGCACACTTGATTTTATCGGATACTTGGTTGTGCAGGGAAGGCACGGCTCTCTTGGAGAAGTAGTGCCGGCTGGGAACAACATACTGTGGGACAGCAAGCGACATGAGCTGTTTGAAGCTGTCTGTGTCCACCAGCCTAAATGACAGCATTTCATAGGCCAGTAGTTTAGAAATGCTGGCATTCAGGGCCAGGGATCGAGGGTGGCTAGGTGGGAATTTACGCTTTCTATCAAATGTTTGTGAGATGGAGAGCTGAACGCTGGCGTGTGACATGGTTGAGACGCTTGGTGACGGAGGTGGTGGTGGTGGTGTTGGTGGTACATCCCCTGTTTGCTGGGCGGCAGGTGCCAACGTTCCTCCAGAGGCGGAGGAAGAGGCCGAGGCGGCAGCAGCAGAATAGGCCGAGGCGGCAGCAGCAGAAGAGGTAGCAGGGGGAGCCTGAGTGACTTCCTTGGTTTTAAGGTGTTTACTCCACTGCAGTTCATGCTTTGCATGCAGGTGCCTGGTCATGCAGGTTGTGCTCAGGTTCAGAACGTTAATGCCTCGCTTCAGGCTCTGATGGCACAGCGTGCAAACCACTCGGGTCTTGTCGTCAGCACATTGTTTGAAGAAGTGCCATGCCAGGGAACTCCTTGAAGCTGCCTTTGGGGTGCTCGGTCCCAGATGGCGGCGGTCAGTAGCAGGCGGAGTCTCTTGGCGGCGGGTGTTCTGCTTTTGCCCACTGCTCCCTCTTTTGCTACGCTGTTGGCTCGGTCTCACCACTGCCTCTTCCTCCGAACTGTGAAAGTCAGTGGCACGACCTTCATTCCATGTGGGGTCTAGGACCTCATCGTCCCCTGCATCGTCTTCCACCCAGTCTTGATCCCTGACCTCCTGTTCAGTCTGCACACTGCAGAAAGACGCAGCAGTTGGCACCTGTGTTTCGTCATCATCAGAGACATGCTGAGGTGGTATTCCCATGTCCTCATCATCAGGAAACATAAGTGGTTGTGCGTCAGTGCATTCTATGTCTTTCACCGCTGGGGAAGGGCTAGGTGGATGCCCTTGGGAAACCCTGCCAGCGGAGTCTTCAAACAGCATAAGAGACTGCTGCATAACTTGAGGCTGAGACAGTTTCCCTGGTATGCATGGGGGTGATGTGACAGACTGATGGGGTTGGTTTTCAGGCGCCATCTGTGCGCTTTCTGCAGAAGACTGGGTGGGAGATAATGTGAACGTGCTGGATCCACTGTCGGCCACCCAATTGACTAATGCCTGTACCTGCTCAGGCCTTACCATCCTTAGAACGGCATTGGGCCCCACCATATATCGCTGTAAATTCTGGCGGCTACTGGGACCTGAGGTAGTTGGTACACTAGGACGTGTGGATGTGGCAGAACGGCCACGTCCTCTCCCAGCACCAGAGGGTCCACTAACACCACCACGACCATGTCCACGTCCGCGTCCCTTACTAGATGTTTTTCTCATTGTTATGGTTCACCACAACAACAAATATATTATTTGGCCCAATGTATTGTATTCAAATTCAGCGGGATATAAATTTGAGGCCTAGTATTTAGGCGCTGGGTGACCGGTATGGATTTAGTGACAGAATTAGACTTGGAAATGCACAGAAGCGTGTGTGTGAAGTTATTCTGAATGACCCTATGTGCACCTTCAATATGATCTACCCTTTTAGGGATAGATTTCAAATAGCTCTGATATAGCAGAAACGACTAAATTATGAAATTGCTAAATTGGGAATTGTATTTCAACCCAGAACAAAAAATGTGCTTTGACGGACACTAAATAACTTTCCCAGCCACAACAGGACAGCGGTAACGAGAGATTTAGCGGGATATAAATTTGAGGCCTAGTATTTAGGCGCTGGGTGACAGCTATGGGTTTAGTGACAGAATTAGATTTGGAAATGCACAGTAGCGGGTGTGTGAAGTTATTCTGAATGACCCTATGTGCACCTTGAATATTATATACCCTTTTAGGGATAGATTTCAAATAGCTCTGATATAGCAGAAACCACTAAATTATGAAATTGCTAAATTGGGAATTGTATTTCAACCCAGAACAAGAAATGTGCTTGAACGGACACTAAATAACTCGCCCAGCTACAGCACTAGGGACAGATTTAGCGGGATATAAATTTGAGGCCTAGTATTTAGGCGCTGGGTGACAGGTATGGGTTTAGTGCCAGAATTAGACTTGGAAATACACAGTAGCGGGTGTGTGTGAAGTTATTCTGAATGACCCAATGTGCACCTTGAATATTATATACCCTTTTAGGGATAGATTTCAAATAGCTCTGATATAGCAGAAACCACTAAATTATGAAATTGCTAAATTGGGAATTGTATTTCAACCCAGAACAAGAAATGTGCTTGAACGGACACTAAATAACTCGCCCAGCTACAGCACTAGGGACAGATTTAGCTGGATATAAATTTGAGGCCTAGTATTTAGGCGCTGGGTGACAGGTATGGGTTTAGTGCCAGAATTAGACTTGGAAATACACAGTAGCGGGTGTGTGTGAAGTTATTCTGAATGACCCAATGTGCACCTTGAATATTATATACCCTTTTAGGGATAGATTTCAAATAGCTCTGATATAGCAGAAACCACTAAATTATGAAATTGCTAAATTGGGAATTGTATTTCAACCCAGAACAAGAAATGTGCTTGAACGGACACTAAATAACTCGCCCAGCTACAGCACTAGGGACAGATTTAGCGGGATATAAATTTGAGGCCTAGTATTTAGGCGCTGGGTGACAGGTATGGGTTTAGTGCCAGAATTAGACTTGGAAATACACAGTAGCGGGTGTGTGTGAAGTTATTCTGAATGACCCAATGTGCACCTTGAATATTATATACCCTTTTAGGGATAGATTTCAAATAGCTCTGATATAGCAGAAACCACTAAATTATGAAATTGCTAAATTGGGAATTGTATTTCAACCCAGAACAAGAAATGTGCTTGAACGGACACTAAATAACTCGCCCAGCTACAGCACTAGGGACAGATTTAGCGGGATATAAATTTGAGGCCTAGTATTTAGGCGCTGGGTGACAGGTATGGGTTTAGTGCCAGAATTAGACTTGGAAATACACAGTAGCGGGTGTGTGTGAAGTTATTCTGAATGACCCAATGTGCACCTTGAATATTATATACCCTTTTAGGGATAGATTTCAAATAGCTCTGATATAGCAGAAACCACTAAATTATGAAATTGCTAAATTGGGAATTGTATTTCAACCCAGAACAAGAAATGTGCTTGAACGGACACTAAATAACTCGCCCAGCTACAGCACTAAGGACAGATTTAGCGGGATATAAATTTGAGGCCTAGTATTTAGGCGCTGGGTGACAGGTATGGGTTTAGTGCCAGAATTAGACTTGGAAATACACAGTAGCGGGTGTGTGTGAAGTTATTCTGAATGACCCAATGTGCACCTTGAATATTATATACCCTTTTAGGGATAGATTTCAAATAGCTCTGATATAGCAGAAACCACTAAATTATGAAATTGCTAAATTGGGAATTGTATTTCAACCCAGAACAAGAAATGTGCTTGAACGGACACTAAATAACTCGCCCAGCTACAGCACTAGGGACAGATTTAGCGGGATATAAATTTGAGGCCTAGTATTTAGGCGCTGGGTGACAGGTATGGGTTTAGTGCCAGAATTAGACTTGGAAATACACAGTAGCGGGTGTGTGTGAAGTTATTCTGAATGACCCAATGTGCACCTTGAATATTATATACCCTTTTAGGGATAGATTTCAAATAGCTCTGATATAGCAGAAACCACTAAATTATGAAATTGCTAAATTGGGAATTGTATTTCAACCCAGAACAAGAAATGTGCTTGAACGGACACTAAATAACTCGCCCAGCTACAGCACTAGGGACAGATTTAGCGGGATATAAATTTGAGGCCTAGTATTTAGGCGCTGGGTGACCGGTATGGATTTAGTGACAGAATTAGACTGGGATATGGCCAAAAAATAAACAGACTATTGCTGGTTAAATGCACTTGGTGTGACAGCTTCACCCTGATGTAGGCTTTAGCCAAAAAACAACCACACCATTGAGGGTTAAATGCACTTGGTGACAGGCGCAGCTTGCCCCTGATTTAGTATATGGCCAAAAAATGAACAGACTATTGCTGGTTAAATGCACTTGGTGTGACAGCTTCACCCTGATGTAGGCTTTAGCCAAAAAACAACCACACCATTGAGGGTTAAATGCACTTGGTGACAGGCGCAGCTTGCCCCTGATTTTGTATATGGCCAAAAAATGAACAGACTATTGCTGGTTAAATGCACTTGGTGTGACAGCTTCACCCTGATGTAGGCTTTAGCCAAAAAACAACCACACCATTGAGGGTTAAATGCACTTGGTCGCAGCTTGTGCTGGCGCACCACAAGACACAAAATGGCCGCCGATCACCCCAGAAAAATGTGACTGACAAACGGTCTGGGCAGCCTAAAAACAGTGAGCAATTGAGGATCAGCAGCTCAATGATCCACAGCTGCAGATCGATCAGTTAATCAAGTCCTTTGGAGGAGTTAATCTGCCTAATCTCGCCCTACTGTCGCAGCCGCAACCTCTCCCTACGCTAATCAGAGCAGAGTGACGGGCGGCGCTATGTGACTCCAGCTTAAATAGAGGCTGGGTCACATGGTGCTCTGGCCAATCACAGCCATGCCAATAGTAGGCATGGCTGTGATGGCCTCTTGGGGCAAGTAGTATGACGCTTGTTGATTGGCTGCTTTGCAGCCTTTCAAAAAGCGCCAAGAAAGCGTCACAAAAGCGCGAAGAAAGCGACGAACACCGAACCCGAACCCGGACTTTTACGAAAATGTCCGGGTTCGGGTCCGTGTCACGGACACCCCAAAATTCGGTACGAACCCGAACTATACAGTTCGAGTTCGCTCATCCCTAATTATGATGTCTGAGTTTGCCCGACATTTGGTGGCCAGTAGTTCTTGAAGGTTCATGGGGGGGAAAATCATGTAGCCAATGTCCTGGGCTTCTTCTACACGTGGACATTGCAAGGTCTCCCTGTACTTTTAGTTAGTGACTCAGAAAATGGGGCACACACAAGTGAAAAATTACTAGCAAATAGCCTCACTTGCCTATCCTCATCTTCCTTGATCCCATTTTAAGATGTTTTTTTAGGAGGCATCCATCTTGTCTCCCTCGCCATCCCAATAATTTGTTCAGCACCCTCAACTAGTAGTCAGAGCTGACCAAGTCCCCCAAAGAAGACCTTCCGCTCTGGAGCACCCAGCAAGTGTGTGCACTACACAAACAATCCACTTATTTTAATGAGAACGGTGTAATCTCTCACTTCCCCTGTGGGGGCACTGCAGTAAAACTGAACACTTGCAGCCAAGCTTTATTGCTGTGAATTTGAGACATTTAGGAACACGTCACTGGTCTCATTCAAATTACTGGCAATTTCTATATAGCGCTAAACCAGTCCATGTCATTGAATTATCTCTTAAAATGTTTCTGCAGGTGGAAACTATGATTCAGGAGGGAAGGCGGAAGATATAGGCGAGGTGAACGATATCAGGTACGTTTTTTGCTACAAGGCAGATAGAGGATAATGAGCATTTCTGTGGAAATTATCTTTCTTACCACTTCCTGGCATTTCTGACAATGTAATTACACCTTTGCCATTAGCAAAGTACAAATAACTTCTCATATAGGTTACAGTGTGCAGTCGGCGCACGTATTAGCACGCCGAAGACAATTAGAAAACAATTTATTCCGAGCAAACACTGGGGACTCGAGAGGGGTCTGTGCATTAGGATGTGGCAGGAGCTGAATGCTTCAGGAACGATTCAATAATTGTAATGTGTTTACGACTTTAAATGCCTAATTGTCATTTATTACATAAACTTAATTAATTTACTTGTCTTGAGAAACTACTGAAAGAAGAGACAGAAAGACATTTGCTATTTAGCCATAGGGGGTTTATGGATAGTAGTCAAACTCTGGCGCTCTACCAGGTAAGAAAACACCATTACTATGAATGTAGGTGGAGGCCTTATTATAAATTTTGTATTAGGGCCCATGAGCTTCAAGTTATTTCACATTTTTTCTGGGGGAGAGTAAAACATGTCTTTGGATGTGACAATAGGGGAGGCAAAGGTACCTAGACCCTGCAATCACATTGCCACATAAGCTTACCTACCAACATGGTTGGACTGGCCGTAGACCCTACAGAAAAATATCCTGGTGGGCAAAGGCCAATGCCCAGAGGGCTGCCCAAGCCCTCCTCATGGCCAACAGCCAGGTACATAAAGATCTGATGTTCTCAGCATTAAATAATTTAGGAGCACCAGGCACTCCTGAATTCAACTGTATGACTGTCCTCAGGATAATGATACTGTGGCATGGGCAGCAGTATTTTGTGCTGCACAGTGGCCCAGCCTACTTCCGTAGTCCTGCCATCTGTCAATTTGGATCCACCTAAAACATGGGGCCATTTTTAGGTTTCTTCCATGGCCACTTTATGTTCCCAGTCTGCCCATGCTTGTCTACTCTCCTGGAAGACTTTGTTGACATTTCCGTGTCTGTTTGACGTCCTTGGAAAATCCGTCCATATTTCACCCCTAAAGATGTTCTTGGAGAATTCACGTTTGGTCCTTGTGTCCATTTTTTGCCCTCTGTGACACTGCTCAGCTGAAAATTTATTTCCAGAGCGTCTCCCACCGTCTGTTAAAAACCAAAGACAGAATACGGATGCCATCTGTGTTGTGTCAGTGGTTTTTTTCATGGACCCATAGACTGCAATGGACGTGTTTGGTCGACACCATGGACCAAAGTAGTGCATGTTCTCATGATATTTTTACTGACCCACAGCCTGTGGAAAATCACTGCCGTGTGAACAATCACATCAAGGTCAATGGATCTGTGTGCTGTCCATGGAGAACATGGATGGCACACGTCCGTGATTCAGTGAAGTGTGAAAGAGGCCTAAGGGGTTGGCCCATGAAAAACATGACCTGTGACCAGTCGTGGTCATCGTAGGCAGATTCCCTAGAGAGCCTGGGTATATTAAAATGAAAGTCACAATTCTATAAATAAAGAGATGTTGTTTTAGGGAAGGAAT
Source organism: Bufo gargarizans (assembly GCF_014858855.1). NCBI lineage: Eukaryota > Metazoa > Chordata > Amphibia > Anura > Bufonidae > Bufo > Bufo gargarizans. Next base: position 57,332,491 of record NC_058080.1, on the reverse strand, counting down.
TGAGTTCCAGGAGGTAAGTTCCAGACCTGATCCAATTACACACAACATAATATGTTCATAAGATTGTATTAGGCTCTACGTTGTGACAGTGGATTTATTAGTATGAGATCCATATGATTATTAATATGACCTCTCTCTCATTGATGCAGGATGTACTGATCCTATAATTGGCTTTCCAAGGACAATTAAATTTAATATGACTAATCATATTAACCTTGCCGAGTAAATGATGACTTCTGGTGTTCATTACCAGGGTTATTTTGGTAGTATTTTTACCTCAAGTTACTTGTTTCTGTACATTAGGGATTTTTAAGGCTATATAGGTATAGAAATATGTTGTAACTAGGGATGAGCGAATTGACTTCGGATGCTTCATCCGAAGTCGATTCGCATAAAACTTCTTTGTAATACTGTACGGAGCGTGATCTCCATACAGTGTTAGAATGTATTGGTTCCAATGAGCCGAAGCCATTACTTCGCGAAGTCTCGTGAGACTTTGTGTAATAACTTTGTGAATTAATTATTACTGTAAAAAACCTTGATACTGAACTCCAGTTCGGTTCCAAGGTACCAAGGTACTAGGGTGAAAATAGGGTTGCCATCTGGCTGGTACCAGCCTATTGAAGTGCTAGTATTTTCCCTGCACTGCTAAGTACTCCCTGATGTGACTCCATATATGGAGTCCGTGCTATTACTATGAAGGGGAGGGGGTATACCCAAGCACTGTCAGCATGCTTGGGGATATTTAACTTTTATTCAGTCTCTTGAACCCAGGACCTTCTGTATTGGAGGTACTAAGCATTGAGCCACAGAGTTCAATACTATTGATAGAAGGATTTTCTCTAAATAAAAATCTCAGTAGTATTCTTCCCATGTATAATGTATATACTAGTTCATTTTATAATGTCTGATTCCCAGTAGAGATGAGCGAATTTCTCAAAAATTCGATTCGGACAGTCCGCCGAATTTCCCAAAAAGATTAGATTCAATCCGAATTTATTTGTGACTAATCACATTTAAAAACAGCTATTTCCTGGCTGCTGAGAGCCTGTATAGTGGTGTAGAACACTGTGCCTTGCAGTAACACGCATAGGGATTCTGCTGTGGTAGTGAAACAATACTGTGAGTCCGTATGACACGCAGATGACAGGCGTCGCTCTTAGAATCACTGCACACTTCACTTATTTGAGCAGTTATGGGGCCAAAACTGACCAAATAACTCAAGTGTGAACTCAGCCTTACAGGTCGATGTTGGCGCCAAGAAGAGGGGCACTCTTTTTACACCGTCGCCAGCTGATTCCACATAGATGTCTACAGAACCTGTTCTGTTACACGCTATATACTTTTATATATGAAATAAACACGCCCCAAAACAGTTTGTATCAGACCGCACTTTCACCCCAAAAGCAAGGATGAATGGACGTACTTTTATATATTTAAAATAAATACTCCCCAAAACTGGTTGTATCAGGCCGCAAATTCACCCAAAAAGCAAGGATGAATGGACGTACTTTTGCATATTTAAAAGTAAGACACCCCAAAACAGGTTGTATCAAACCACACTTTCAACCCAATACCAGATGCTAGGAGTACTGCAATTACTGTTTAAAACAACCTAAAATCTGTAGTATTAGATCACTTTTAGAAACCCCAATTAGTGCAGCAAGGAGTCGCTCCTATTACCCAGGCTGTACACTCTCCTATTGGTCCCTGCTCTCTCCATAAAATGTGGATGATGCCTCCCTATCCTTTCCCTACACTATGAATAATCTTTCTCCGAACAACTCAGTAGTTATTTTTTTTTAATAAAGTCTTTCCTAATCACTGTCCCTAGTGCCTGTCACGTCTCTCCCTGCACTAAGTTCACTGTAAGGCTACTTTCACACTTGCGTTCGGGGTTCCGCTTGTGAGTTCCGTTTGAAGGCTCTCACAAGCGGCCCCGAACGCATCCGTCCAGCCCCAATGCATTCTGAGTTGATGCGCTCAGAATCCATCAGTCTGGCACCGTTTGGCCTCCGTTCCATCCAGCAGGCAGACACCCGAATGCAGCTTGCGGCGTTCGGGTGTCCGCCTGGCCGTGCGGAGCCAAACGGATCCGTCCAGACTTACAATGCAAGTCAATGGGGACGGATCCGTTTGACGTTGACACAATATGTTGCAATTGCAAATGGATCCGCCCCCATTGACTTTCAATGTAAAGTCAGGAGTCCCTATTAATATACCATCGGAGTTTTCTCCAATCCGATGGTATATTTTAACTTGAAGCGTCCCCATCACCATGGGAACGCCTCTATGTAAGAATATACCATCGGATTTGAGTTAAATCGTGAAACTCAGATCCGACAGTATATTCTAACACAGAGGCGTTCCCATAGTGATGGGGACGCTTCAAGTTAGAATATACTAAGAAGTGTGTACATGACTGCCCCCTGATGCCTGGCAGCACCCTACAGGGGGCTGTGATCCGCACAATTAACCCCTCAGGTGCCGCACCTGAGGGGTTAATTGTGCATATCATGGCCCCCTGTAAGAGATCAAGTGTTGCAAGGCAGCAGGGGCCAGACCCCCCTCCCTCCCCAGTTTTAAATTCATTGGTGGCCAGTGCGGCCCTCCTCCCTCCCTCCCCAGTATTATATTCATTGGTGGCCAGTGCGGCCCCCCTCCCTCCCTCCCCAGTATTTTATTCATTGGTGGCCAGTGTGGCCCCCCTCCCTCCCTCGCCAGTTTTATATTCATTGGTGGCCAGTGCGGCCCCCTCCCTCCCTCCCCAGTATTATATTCATTGGTGGCCAGTGCGGCCCCCCCCTCCCTCCCCAGTATTATATTCATTGGTGGCCAGTGCGGCCCCCCTCCCTCCCTCCCCAGTATTATATTAATTGGTGGCCTGTGCGGCCTCCTCTCCCTCCCCAGTATTATATTCATTGGTGGCCAGTGCGGCCCCCCTCCCTCCCTCCCCAGTATTATATTCATTGGTGGCCAGTGTGGCCCCCCTCCCTCCCCAGTATTATATTCATTGGTGGCCAGTGCGGCCCCCCTCCCTCCCTCCCCAGTATTATATTCATTGGTGGCCAGTGCGGCCTCCCCTCTCCCCCCCCTAATTAAAATCACCCCCTCCATCATTGGTGGCAGCGGAGAGTTCCGATCGGAGTCCCAGTTTAATCGCTGGTGCTCTGATCGGTTACCATGGCAGCCAAGACGCTACTGCAGTCCTGGCTGCCATGGTTACTTAGCAATTTTAGAAGCATTATACTTACCTGCGATGTCTGCGCATTGCTTATAGCACAGACCTTTCACTTACCAGTAGGAGGAGCGCCCGGCCGGTCACAGACAGCGCAGGTAAGGATAATGCTTCTAAAATTGCTAAGTAACCATGGCAGCCAGGACTGCAGTAGCGTCCCGGTTGCCATGGTTACCGATCGGAGCCCCAGCGGATAAACTGGGACTCCGATCGGAACTCTCCGCTGCCACCAATGATGGGGGGGGGTGATTTTAATTAGGGGGGGGGGCGAGAGCACTGGTCACCAATGAATATAATACTGGGGAGGGAGGGAGGGCCGCACTGGCCACCAATGAATATAATACTGGGGAGGGAGGGGGGCCGCACTGGCCACCAATGAATATAATACTGGGGAGGGAGGGAGGGGGGCCGCACTGGCCACCAATGAATATAATACTGGGGGAGGGAGGGAGCGGGGCCGAACGGGCCACCAATGAATTTAAAACTGGGGAGGGAGGGGGGTCTGGCCCCTGCTGCCTGGCAGCACTTGATCTCTTACAGGGGGCTATGAACCGCACAATTAACCCCTCAGGTGCCGCAACTAAGGGGTTAATTGTGCGGATCACAGCCCCCTGTAAGAGATTGGGTGCTGCCAGGCAGCAGGGGGCAGTTATGTACACAGTTCTTTTAGTATATTCTAACTTGAAGCGTCCCCATCACTATGGGAACGCCTCTGTGTTAGAATATACTGTCGGATCTGAGTTTTCACGAAGTGAAAAATCAGATCTGAAAAAAACAGTTATGCAGACGGATCCATTCTGAACGGATACCATCGTTTGCATTATAGGAGCGGATCCGTCTGTGCAGACACCAGACGGATCCGCTCCGAACGCAAGTGTGAAAGTAGCCTTAAATGGTGGAGATCGGGCATAAGGAGGCTTTTTATAGGGCTGTGACATCACAGGGGCTGGCTATCTGCTGATTGGCTGTCTGCATGCCATTATGGATGCTCCCTCGTTCCCGGTTACTGCTTACTTTCACTTTGTAAAATTTGCAGCAGCCATTTTAGACTTCAAGACGAATCAAATTTTTCCTGAAATTCGGATCGAATTCCATTTCGCCAACTTCAATTCTCTCATCTCTAATTGCCAGCACCCCTCCTAAACATCAGTTTGGAATGGCAGCATCTTCTTCAGTATTTATCTGCACGCTGTCTCCTTTGTAGTGGCGGTGAAGTGTAATTACAATGCCCCAAAAAAGGGCAGTACTGCACATTTTGGGGGGCCTATTTGTCCCGAATTTGCCAACTGCCAAATTGGTTAACTATGCAATGGTCATGGAATAGGCAGAAGATAAACAAACACCGTGCCTGGCTATTATACTAGGTGGGAAAACCTGGCACCATAATATGCGGCCCATTTTAATCTTATCACTAGCCCCCTTTCTTCTATCCATCCCATTTCTCTTTGCATAAGATCTACTCATATAAAACTCAATTTTATTCCTTAATATCAATCATCATGATTTGGAAATATTTCCGTACTTCATGAATGAGCGTGTTACCCGCAGTGCCTGATAGGGAAGCGGGTTCATTACCAACGTGGGTAATGATAAATGGCACACATATCTGATTAAGTAGTGCGCCAGTCAGTGAGTCTTTGTAAGCATTACGGCTCTCACCGCAGTCAGTCAATAACATTGATCCTCGCTGTGTTCAAGGTAATATTTTACTGTCCGAACAGCAGAAAACATCTTGGTTTACTCAATCTTTGTCACATTATCCTCTAATGGAATCTTCAGGGAAATTAACTATTTGTGGCACACAAGACGATGAACTCAAGAATGTTGCAAAAAAATTGGAACTTTTCCTTTAATCTTAAAAATAACTTGCTAATCAATCTATCTATCTATCTCATATCTTTATCTATCTATCTATCAAATCTGTTTATGTATGTATCCTATCTATCTATCTATCTATTCATTTACGCCAATGCGTCAATGGATCTGACACATGCCTTATGCCTATGGCTAAGCACAATCTCTGCGATCCAACTGCCAGATGAGTCATGGAGTCAACAAATGATTTGAGCTGGCTCATGGCGGGAGGGGGGGGGGGGGGGTAAATATTGTATGTTACTGCTCACCTTCTCACCTTTTGCTAGAAATAAAGTAGAACACCCCTTCGAAATCTGACAAAGGGCACATATTCTTTCTGACTGGTAAGAAAGGTGATAACATGAAGAACAGTTCCTGTGTATCCCACTCCCCACAAGGGTCACTGGAGGTTGTACAAGGCATATATGACAGTTATAGATTAGTAAGAGGTGTGATAACATGAAGAAAAGTTTATGTATCCCACTCCCCACCAATGGTTACTGGAAGCTGTATAAGGGATATATGACAGTAACAGACTGTCATTAGTAAGAGGGGTGATAACATGAAGAAAAGTTGTATCCTACGCCCAACCAAGGGTTACTGGAAGCTGTATAAGGTTGATATGACAGTAATAGACTGTGATTGGTAAGAGGGGTGATAACATGAAGAAAAGTATCTCTGACTGGGTTACTGAAGAGATAACCCTATCAGGCTGAGATCTATCTTCTAAGTATCACCTATAGCTCTCCTCCATTCCTTCCTTACACACACACAGACCACAAAATAAAACTTTTCATGCTGGTCCCCAAATACTCCACCTAGAATATTTGGCTTGAAATAATTTGAAAGCTAAGATTCTGTGGTTTACTGTGATGTTGCGCTTTATATTCTCACTATCAACACTATGGGGTAGTCAACTTTCCTATTGGTTGCTAGGGATGTTGCTAAGTGCCGAAATTTGCGGTAAATTCACGATTACAATATTCGCGATCAACACTATTCGCGAATACGTACAGTACAGACCAAAAGTTTGGACACACCTTCTCATTCAAAGAGTTTTCTTTATTTTCATGACTATGAAAATTGTAGATTCACACTGAAGGCATCAAAACTATGAATTAACACATGTGGAATTATATACATAACAAAAAAGTGTGAAACAACTGAAAATATGTCATATTCTAGGTTCTTCAAAGTAGCCACCTTTTGCTTTGATTACTGCTTTGCACACTCTTGGCATTCTTTTGATAAGCTTCAAGAGGTAGTCACCTGAAATGCTCTTCCAACAGTCTTGAAGGAGTTCCCAGAGATGCTTAGCACTTGTTGGCCCTTTTGCCTTCACTCTGCGGTCCAGCTCACCCCAAACCATCTTGATTGGGTTCAGGTCCGGTGACTGTGGAGGCCAGGTCATCTGGCGCAGCACCCCATCACTCTCCTTCATGGTAAAATAGCCCTTACAGAGCCTGGAGGTGTGTTTGGGGTCATTGTCCTGTTGAAAAATAAATGATGGTCCAACTAAACGCAAACCGGATGGAATAGCATGCCGCTGCAAGATGCTGTGGTAGCCATGCTGGTTCAGTATGCCTTCAATTTTGAATAAATCCCCAACAGTGTCACCAGCAAAGCACCCCCACACCATCACACCTCCTCCTCCATGCTTTACGGTGGGAACCAGGCATGTAGAGTCCATCCGTTCACCTTTTCTGCGTCGCACAAAGACACGGTGGTTGGAACCAAAGATCTCAAATTTGGACTCATCAGACCAAAGCACAGATTTCCACTGGTCTAATGTCCATTCCTTGTGTTCTTTAGCCAAAACAAGTCTCTTCTGCTTGTTGCCTGTCCTTAGCAGTGGTTTCCTAGCAGATATTCTACCATGAAGGCCTGATTCACACAGTCTCCTCTTAACAGTTGTTCTAGAGATGTGTCTGCTGCTAGAACTCTGTGTGGCATTGACCTGGTCTCTAATCTGAGCTGCTATTAACCTGCGATTTCTGAGGCTGGTGACTCGGATGAACTTATCCTCTGCAGCAGAGGTGACTCTTGGTCTTCCTTTCCTGGGGCGGTCCGCATGTGAGCCAGTTTCTTTGCAGCGCTTGATAGTTTTTGTGACTGCACTTGGGGACACTTTCAAAGTTTTCCCAATTTTTCGGACTGACTGACCTTCATTTCTTAAAGTAATGATGACCACTCATTTTTCTTTACTTAGCTTCTTTTTTCTTGCCATAATACAAATTCCAACAGTATATTCAGTAGGACTATCAGCTGTGTATCCACCTGACTTCTCCACAACGCAACTGATGGTCCCAACCCCATTTATAAGGCAAGAAATCCCACTTATTAAACCTGACAGGGCACACCTGTGAAGTGAAAACCATTTCAGGTGACTACCTCTTGAAGCTCATCAAGAGAATGCCAAGAGTGTGCAAAGCAGTAATCAAAGCAAAAGGTGGCTACTTTGAAGAACCTAGAATATGACATATTTTCAGTTGTTTCATACGTTTTTGTTATGTATATAATTCCACATGTGTTAATTCATAGTTTTAATGCCTTCAGTGTGAATCTACAATTTTCATAGTCATGAAAATAAAGAAAACTCTTTGAACGAGAAGGTGTGTCCAAACTTTTGGTCTGTACTGTATATATAGCACTATATTCTAAATATTCGCGAATTCTCGAAGTGGCGATATTCGCGATTAAAATTCGAGATTTGAATATACGCACTCATAGAGTATTACATATTTTCTTTGGCAGTGAAGGGGTGAAAGTAATGAATGGTGGTCTTACCTCCAGTATGCATGTAATCTACATCTCATATTCACCAGTTGTTCTCTCGAGAGCCTTGATCCCAGTCATAGAGTTCTTACAGTTATCTTTTCCTTGAGGAAGTTAAGATTCTACCTAAACTCAAAGTTAATTAAACTCTGGATATCAGACAGAATGTGGACTCGTATGACATTGTGTATCAGCTTAGGAAACACATAAACCTTCCATGCTGCAATACAAAAGTCGTCCTAATGATAAGGAGGTAGAAATGTAGGTCTTTTATCTTTGCTCACCCGTCCCCTTCACAGGCGCCTTGCAGGTGACTTTAATGTTTCCCTGTGAAAAGACCATCACAATAGAGACCTTATACACATTGCAACAAATCTGACATTGGGCTTTTTATTTATAGAGAAACAATGAAACCACCCGAGCGAGAGTCATTTATGTTGTGATTTCATAGAGACCTTACCATTATGTTCATGCAGGCATTGGTCTTTCCAGTCTTTTAAATCCCATAATATTTTCATCTGAATGTCAACACTTAAAGGAGTTGTCCAGAATAGTTCTTTTTTTGCATTCATCCTCCCTCCCTGAGCACATCCTTTAAAGATATCTCTGTAGCTCCTGTGCTATCTTCACTTCCCTTCCAATCCCCACCTTTCAAGTTCTGGATGGACGTGGTCACGTGCACCCCTGCAGCCAATGACTGGCCTCAGCGGTGATGTGTCCCCATGCTGCACATTACTGCTTGGGGACAAGTCATTGTTGAGGCCAGTCATTGGCTACAGTGGCGCACTTGCCTCTATCCACGCGGAGGTTGACAGGTGGTTAGCCTGCGAAGAAATCTATACTTACCTACTCCCCATCTCTCCATTCCAGCTCCATGCCTCCCGTGCTGTCTTCTCAGCCCTTCTAATCCTCGCCTGCCAACTTCTGGATAGACAGGGTCACAGACAATGATTGGTCTCAGCGAAGATGTGTCCCCACGCAGCAAATTACTGCAGGATCACATGCTACATGAGGGCAAGCTTGATGAAACCAGTTATTGGCTGCAGTGGTGCACATGCCCCTGACCATGTGGTGGTGACGGAAAGTGCCGTGAAGACAGCCTGGTAACCCCTTTAAGGGCAATGTCATACTAACATATGCTAAGAGCGCCAAACATATTCCATAGACCCCCATTCATCCGAAAGTGGCCAAGAGAGTAATATTTTGGCCTGTCAGGCCGGATAGGCATACAGTAAAAAAACTATAATTTATAAAAAAAAATATTACTCCCATGCCTTAGGATGAAGCCTGGATTTGATATTTTCTTTGCTCAAGGAGGATCTTTGTCTTGGGTTGATTGCTGCCCCCTGCTGAGCAATATAGTTTTAATGAGCTGCCAAGAGGTGTGAGGGAAGGGAAGTGAGCGGGGTGCACCACCAATAAGGCCAGGTGAGGTGATCGCCTCAGGCAGCACCAGGTTGAGGCAAGAGGGGGCAGCAGAAGGCCCATGGGCAATGAGCGCTTTCATTGTGGCAAAGGGATTAGGTTAAGAAATTAGCATTGTGGGGGGGTGGGCGCCGTTTCAGTTTTCGCCTCAGGCAGCATAAAGGCTAGGTGCACCCCTTGAAGTGACTACTGCTCTAAACGCATTTCCTGCTCACAACTTTTTTCCCATTCAGCCAATTGTTGTATGAACTAGGTAGACTATCTTCACCCTACCATCACTATATAACCACTACTATGGTTACTTTTCATTACTGCCCCCTACTGAACCAACTATGGAGATGACCGAGTAGGAGAATGTTCATATTTAAAGGAATTTTTCGAGAAGATAAACCATGTAATGTTGTAAACAATAGAAATGAGGTTTTAGTAAACACCTTCTCTGTTGTAATATCAGGTCCAAGTGCCAAGATTCGGGCATGGGCAAGGAGTGATAAACCTCACCCAGTCTGTTTCATGACTGCAGCCTGAATCACTTGTGAGTCAAAGAGAAGAACAATATAAAATGTCTTTATCTGTAATCACACAAGCTCCACCTGAGAGTGAGAAAACCTGTCGATGACTGTGCAAAACAGACACATATCACCAGGGGTGGAACAAGTCACCATGGTGCCCCATATCACAACCTACTCCCCCATGACCAACTTTAGCAACAAGTTCAGAATATTAAAACTTTCATTTGATTATTTTCATCTCCCTAATGCACTGAGGCAGGGACGCAACTAGCCTTTCTGGTGCCTGAGGCAAAAATTTAAATGGCGCCCCCCTCCTCCAGCCCTACTGTTAAAGGCATACTGTGATACATTAGACTATAGAGAGATGAGCACTTCCACATTGGAAGCATTCATTTCCCATGGCCCTGCCACTGCCCCAACTTGTCTCTAGGTTTCGCCACCTGAGGCAATCGCCTCACCCGGCCTCATTGGAGTTGTTGCACCCCTGCACTGAGGTAATGCACACAGTGATGTCCAAGTACTGGGATAACGCACACAGTGCAGGGATAACGTGCACAGTCATGACACTGCACAGATGAAAGCACAACATGATATAACACAGAGATGACGCTAACAAAGTCACCATGTATCTATGACCTCACAGCAAAGGAAACAAAAACTATAATGAAAGGGCCCCTTGGTTGTTGGCAGCTGCTATGGCCGCTACCCTGGTATTTACACCCATGCGTATCACCATCCTGCAGACCTCAACAGAAGAGGGGGAAGTCAGAATTAGAGGGACTTCAAGGAGTAGGAACATATTAAAGACAATGCATCATGTATCTTTTAGTGTTTATTGTACCATATTTTTCGCCCCATAAGATGCACTTTTTTGGGGGGGAAACGTCACTGCGTCTTATGGAGCGAATACTAATGAGCACTTCCCTCATGGAAGAGCTTATTAGTACTGGAGTACTTATTTATATTGGGGTCTGATGTGAGGTCTGATTGGGGTCCTATTAACATTGGGGGTCTGACTGGGGCTGTGAGCTGAGGTCTGATTAACGTTGGGGGTCAGAGGTTGGTCTGATCAGAGGTCTAATGAAAAAAAATTTTTTCTTATTGTCCTCCTAGGTGCATCTTATAGGGTGAAAAATCTGGGTATTTTTATATTTTGTAGCTATTTATTTCTTTTATTTTTAAAAATGTTCTGGGGTGGAGGGGGGCATATTGGAGGCACACACTTCCTTCATGTATTATGCAGTGCAGCAGAATTTGTCTTTCTAACGGCTGCCTCGCTGAGACCTTACAGTGACTGAGGAACTGTATACAAAGACTTTTATATGTATATAGTATATAGTGTTACTATCCTACCTTATCTAGACCTCCAGCAGTACAATAGAGCAGTCATGAATCCTGCTGCTCTTTAATGACAGTGATACGACTCTGCTCTTGCTGGCCCGGTCTGTACAGGCAAGCTGCTAAATGAGCTGCAGAAAACAGCTCCTTGGAGGACTGTAGTTCTCTTACAATCAGATGTTGCAATGACTTCTAAATGCACATCAGCACACAAATGAATACATGTTGCAATGCATAATGTATAGATGTCATAATTAGTCACGTGACGTGGATCAGGAAATCCAATCCATGCCTGGTTATTTTGTTACTGCCTTGAAATCACTACTACTAGGTCTCTATATACAATGATCCCCTACTCTGGGTTGAATGGCAGAACTAGCTGTACAGCGACACAGATGCTGTCATGCGGGTGTCGGATGTAGACATGTTTCCTGTGTAGGACAAGTCACGCCTGACTGAAGGGGACATCATGTAGTACACATATCTATCAGCAATGCTTGGGGATAAAGATGGAAGGAAATCTAATATCACATACACCCAGGAGACAGACTTAATTACCAGCAAGGCCACGCTCTCCTATTATATTCCAAGCAAGCTGTAATTACATGGAAGCGTGGATGCCATTGCAGCCCATTACATATATGAGGTTACATGTCTGACACCTGATAATTCACAAAACCAAAACACTGCTGCCCGTCACAAATCCTAAATCACCACGTAATGGATTCTTCCAGCTACCAGACTCACATTGGAGAGGAAATATCTGTGCTTAAAGGGGTTGTCCCATGAAAAATATTCTACAGTTTCCAAACCAACACTTGGATCTGAACACTTTTGTAATTGCATGTAATTGAAAATTTATTTATTTTTAGTTATCCAATAAAATGTATTTGTACAGCGACACCTGCTCTTTGGTTTTTCTTATTTCTTTGTCCTGCTCACTGAGATGGCCGCACATGCTCAGTTTCATCCTTCAACTGCCTCCTGAGCTGTGATAGGGAGAGCTGAGACACACCTCCTGAGCTGTGATAGGGAGAGCTGAGACACACCTCCTGAGCTGTGATAGGGAGAGCATGGACACGCCCCCTTAGACAAACCAGAATAGACACTCCCCCTGAGCTGACAGCTTGATATACTGTAAATGTAGCAGAGCAATGAATGTGGAGATCTCTGGATCCATGTGAGGTACAGGGCTGGTTCTAGCTTTGTTAGAAAGAGATTTCCATGCACTATATGATGTCTGATTTTAATTTTTCACATTAGTCATGGGACAACACCTTTAAATTATTCATTAAAGGGAACCTTCATACACTAAAAAAAAATATAAACGCAACACTTTTGGTTTTGCTCCCATTTTTGCATAAGCTGAAACATTTTCTACATACACAAAAGACCCATTACTCTCAAATATTGTTCACAAATCTGTCTAAATCTGTGTGTTAGTGAGCACTTCTCCTTTACCGAGATAATTCATCCCACCTCACAGGTGTGGTATATCAAGGTGCTGATTAGACAGCATGAATATTGCACAGGTGTGCCTTAGACTGCCCACAATAAAAGGCCACTCTGAAATGTGCAGTTTGATCACACAGCACAATGCCACAGATGTCGCAACGTTTGAGGGAGCTTGCAATTGGCATGCTGACTGCAGGAATGTCTACCAGAGCTGTTGTCCTTGCAATGAATGCTCATTTCTCTACCATAAGCCATCTCCAAAGGCGTTTCAGAGAACTTTGGCCGTACATCCAACCAGCCTCACAACCGCAGACCACGTGTAACCACACCAGCCCAGGACCTCCACAGCCAGCATGTTCACCTCCATGATGGTCTGAGACCAGCCACCCGGACAGCTGCAGCAACAATCGGTTTGCATAACCAAAGAATTTCTGCATAAACTGTCAGAAACCGTATCAGGGAAGGTCATCTGCATGCTCGTTGTCCTCATCGGGGTCTGGACCTGACTGCAGTTCATCGTCATAACCGACTTGAGTGGGCAAATGCTCACATTCGATGGCATCTGGCACGTTGGAGAGGCGTTCTGTTCATGGATGAGTCCCGGTTTTCACTTTTCAGGGCAGACGGCAAACAGTGTGTGTGGTGTCGTGTGAGTGAGCGGTTTGCTGACGTCAACGTTGTGGATCGAGTGGCCCATGGTGGCGGTGGGGTTATGGTATGAGCAGGCGTATGTTATATGGACAACGAACACAGGTGCATTTTATTGATGGCATTTTGAATGCACAGAGATACCGTGACGAGATCCTGAGGCCCATTGTTGTGCCATTCGTCCACGACCATCACCTCATGATGCAGCATGATAATGCACGGCCCCATATTGCAAGGATTTGTACACAATTCCTGGAAGCAGAAAACATCCCAGTTCTTGCATGGCCAGCATACTCACCGGACACGTCACCCATTGAGCATGTTTGGGATGCTCTGGATCGGCGTATACGACAGCGTGTTCCAGTTCCTGCCAATATTCTGCAACTTCGCAGCTATTGAAGAGGAGTGGACCAACATTCCACAGGCCACAATCAGCAACCTGATCAACTCTATGTGATGGGGATGTGTTGCACTGCATGAGGCAAATGGTGGCCACACCAGATACTGACTGGTTTTCTGACCGCTCCCAGTAAGGCAAAACTGTGCACATCTCATAGTGGCCTTTTATTGTGGGCAGCCTAAGGCACAGCTGTGCAATATTCATGCTGTCTAATCAGCACTTTGATATGCCACACCTGTGAGGTGGGATGGATTATCTTGGCAAAGGAGAAGTGCTCACTAACACAGATTTAGACAGATTTGTGAACATTATTTGAGAGTAATGGGTCTTTTGTGTATGTAGAAAATGTTTCGGATCTTTGAGTTCAGCTCATGAAGTGTTGTGTTTATATTATTGGTCAGTGTATTAAACACATGCGCAGTAAAACGAGGTCTGCCCTCCCCGGCTTCATTAGCTGAGTGCAAATGTACCCGAAGCCATTGGAAAAGAGTCCCGGACTCTTCACCCAATAAGTATAAGTTTCATTTACTTTCTTTTGGGGAAAGGTTCAGTATGGACAGTTTTGGTACCGTACATGCTGGTGGTTTAGTGGCCCCAAACCAGGTGACAGGTTCCCTTTAAAGGAGTTAGATAACCCCTGCAAAGCTTATGCAAAAAAAATATCTAGGTTAGGCTAACATCTATGGTGGAGGTTCTGGTAGGCTGCTCCCCAGAAGATCCTGGGGAAAAAACACTATATGTAGCAGTACACTCTTTTATGTGCAAAGAAACATGCAAACAGGGGATACATGGGGAAACCTGATTTACATTACGGCTATCCTTACTATGCATTAAAATTAGAAGCTCTTTGTGCAATGGCCTACTGAGGAGTGTGTGGAGGATGGGAGAAGTTGTTATCGTTCTGAAGGTGGTTGTAGTATTCACAGGCTCTCCCTAGGGCCATGCACTGACAGGACGCACCCTTTCTTCCCTCAGGGCACATCCTGGTGTTGAGGCTCCTGCCTGGTGGTGGCTGAGCGCTCATGATGTTAGTTATTGGTCTGGGTGTAAGGCAGGAGAGCAGATACAATGGTCGGCAAACGGTGGAGTCAATAACCAGGCCGGTTAGTGTAAATAAATAAGAAAAGGAGTAGTAGTACATCCGACAGTAACAAGGAGGCACAGATCCAAGTAGAGAACAGTGAAATTCCCCTCCAACAGCAGTATATAGACAGCAGCAATGATGGAGGTTGTAGTACTCCTTCGCTCTGTCTTTCTGTAAAGTCTCTCTGCAGAACCTTAGGCAGGCAGTGAGATTCTTTGTAAATGTTTCTGCAAATTCCTGGGACTGAGGGGTGCAGATTTAAGAGATGGCTGGCCAAACCATCTCTATGTGTGGAAGGGGACATTAGCATTGTTCCCTCTCACGGCAGTAAGGTCTTTCTGTCTTAAACATGCACAATACCTTGCGGTGTGACTCCAATGCACTGCATTGCAGATTCAGGACCTTCTGATTTTTCTTCTTTTTCTGGAGCACTTTGGATGAAGGTTTATTGGCTGTAGATTGTCTTAGAAATGAAGGTTGTTTGAGCTTGGGCCTAGCTATGAGGAACTTGCACAAGTAGGTCTTCACTGGCACATAGCTACATTCTCTACTCTCTAGCCAGGTGTGGACCCAGGTTCATCTCCTGGTAATCTAAGGGAATGAGCCATGGTGTTAACCTTAAACTGTCCTTGCAATGCTATTAGGTATACAAGTACAGTAAATCACTACATTTCAATTATGACATCACAACAATTTGCTCTTTGCAGTGACCCTGTTCTGGGGTACTGCATCTCCACACATTTTTTATCAAAATTGTGCTGGGCCCATCTATCAATGGTAAGGTGGCCTCTGCAGCAGGGGTGTACCTAGCCATTCTGCTGCCTGAGGCGAAAACTAAAATGGCGCCCCAACCTCCCAATGCCAATTTCTTTTTTTTAAACTTTCAAGTTTTATTGAGTTTTCCAAATTAAGTAAAGGAAAAACAGTAATCATTAAAGGCGTCACTTATAGAAGTCAATGACAATAATAGTACATGTATCTGACATCTATGACATACATCACATTCTTACTTAGTCAATAAGATAAAACTGTAATTTTAACAAATCGAGATCTTGTGATCCCTCCATGAGAAGTAATATATCTAAGGCCTCTTTCACACTTGCGTTGTCCGGATCCGGCGTGTACTCCACTTGCCGGAATTACACACCGGATCCGGAAAAACGCAAGTGTACTGAAAGCATTTGAAGACGGATCCGTCTTCAAAATGCTTTCAGTGTTACTATGGCACCCAGGACGCTATTAAAGTCCTGGTTGCCATAGTAGTAGTGGGGAGCGGGGGAGCAGTATACTTACAGTCCGTGCGGCTCCCGGGGCGCTCCAGAGTGACGTCAGAGTGCCCCATGCGCATGGATCATGTGATCCATGCGATCACGTCATCCATGCGCTTGGGGCGCCCTGACGTCACTCTGGAGCGCCCCGGGAGCCGCACGGATGGTAAGTATGCTGCTCCCCGCTCCCCACTACACTTTACCATGGCTGCCAGGACTTTAGCGCCCGGCAGCCATGGTAACCATTGAGAAAAAGCTAAACGTCGCATCCGGCAATGCGCCGAAACGACGTTTAGCTTAAGGCCGCATCCGGATCAATGCCTTTCAATGGGCATTCATTCCGGATCCGGCCTTGCGGCAAGTGTTCCGGATTTTTGGCCGGAGCAAAAAGCGCAGCATGCTGCGCTATTTGCTGCGGCAAAAAAACGTTCCGTTCCGGAACGGAAGACATCCTGATGCATCCTGAAGGACGGACTGTCCATTCAGAATGCATTAGGATAATCCTGATCAGTATTCTTCCGGCATAGAGCCCCGACGACGGAACTCTATGCCGGAAGACAATAACGCAGATGTGAAAGAGCCCTTAGCCACTCAAAACCAAAGTATTAGTAGCATTATAACCCAAATATATATATAAGTCGTGTCATTCTATAGCCGTTCATTCACCGCTTCTCCTCACTGCTTTTAATATATTACCGATCACTACAAAGCCATTGATGGGAGTTTAGATGCAAACGAGGAAGAATTCCATGTTTCCCCTCTTTTAAGTGTTTGCGAGCGCTCCATATAAGAACCTGCATATATATATATTCATGTTGCATATATTGGTTCACTAATGGGATCAAATCCGTTAGCTTTGGAGTAATTGGCAATTTCCACGAGGTAGCAATAGACTTCCTTGCTGCTGATAAAACTCCCATTATGACCGGTCTGTGACTGTAAGGTAATTCGCCTATCCCGATGGATAAAACAGCTAGTGAAGGGGTGAGAGGAATTGGGAAACTCGCAACTGATGAAAGAAGATTAAAGACCTTTTCCCAAAATGGGAGAATAATAGGGCATGACCACCACATATGCGTTAAGGTTCCTCTTTCCCCACAAGCCCTCCAGCAGCTTGGGCTATAGTTAGGATCTATGTGGGCTGTACGAGCTGCAGTTAGATACCATCTAAGCTGTATTTTCCTATTTTGTTCAATGTGGTTGATACACTTGGAGTTAGCTATCGTCCAATGAAAGGCATCCTGTCCCCCTTGATATTTGTTCTGACTATAGAGCCCTTAGCCCAGGCCCTTCGCCAGTGTCCTGGTATGAAGGGAGTTGATATAGGGGGTATAGAACATAAAGTTAGCTTATATGCAGACGACATTATTTTGACGTTGTCAAATCCTCAAACATCTTTAACAGCTGCTATCTATGTCATAACCCGATTCGGAGATCTCTCATTCTATAAACTGAATGCTCTTAAATCTCAGGCTCTCCCAATAAATATCCCTCCTGATCAGATGAAGAAGCTGAAGGATAGTTTCGATTTGGATTGTCAAAACAGCCAAATTGACTACCTCGGGATAAAACTTACAGCGTCATTTAAGAAGTTATTCGTGGTAAATTATGTCCCACTGTTAAAAATCCTAGAGAAGGACCTTGATAAATTGGCCAAGTATGAGGTGTCTTGGGTAGGTCGTATTGCATCCTTCCAGATGTTTACCCTCCCAAAACTCCTGTACATATTTAGGACACTACCTATCATCCCCCCAAGCAGTTTTTTTCAGAAGTGTTCTAAGCTGATTAATGCTTTAATCTGGAAACGACATAAACCCAGAATAGCAACTGCAATAATGCAGAGACCTAAACTTCGAGGTGGACTGGGTCTCCCGAATATCTATGAGTATTTTTTGGCCTCGCAGGTATCACCATTAAGGGAATGGTGGGTAGGCAACCATGTGAAACAGTGGGTACATATAGAAACAATACTATCCCCTGGTAGGAATTTAAAAACTCTCCTACTCGCAGCTCTTTACCCGACATTCAATTGGCCACCCCTCCCGACGTTAGTACTCATGGCTTTGGAAAATTGGCTTCGATTCCATAGATTATGTACTTTGGGGTCTGGATCCTTTCCGCCCAGCGCCCCAGTAACTGTACTTAATTTCCTTATTCCGAATATTTCGGTGTCGTCTTGGGCGCTGGGCGGATTGGACCTTCTCTCCAAACTATTTATCTCGGACACCCTTTGCTCTTTTGAATATCTTCATAGACGGTTCCTGATCCCACACACAGATTTCTATAAATACCTGTGTATCAGACATTTCTTTAAAGCTAATTGTCCGTTTAATCTGGTGTGCAATCGGGAAGTCTTTAGTTTGTGGTCAGCGGCTCCGCCACAAGGCACACGATTGAGGCCTCTGTATATGATGATGGGGGATAAGGGATTATTTGTTAAAACGACACCACTGGTTTCCTGGGAAAGAGATTTGGGGTTAGAGTTCACTGATGAGCAGTGGTCTATGGCCTTTACCTGTATAAATAAAAATATTAGGTGTGCTTTACATTATGAATCCTTGATGAAGACCACACTAAGGTGGTACTATACACCGGATCGCCTGTGTCATATATTTCCCGACCTTTAATATCTATGTTGGCGGGGATGCGGCGATAGGGGTACATTGTACCACATTTTGTGGTCTTGTCCGAGGCTGCGGGATATTTGGAGGGCTACATTCTCTCTTGCCTCGGATCTACTGGGCTTCCAGCTCCCGCCATCTCCCTCATTGGCTCTTTTATGGATTGATTTGGTTCGGATACCATGTGAGGGGAGGGTGGTATTGGGACACCTTTTTCTTTCAACCAAATTGGCCATAGTAAAAAATTGGAAATCACGGTATGTTCCTTGCCTAACGGAGATCATCCGTAGGCTAAATTCTACTTATATACATGAGCGTGCGCTGGCGGGAGCCGGCGAAGCAGCCGCGAGGTTCGAGAGGGAATGGGGCATATGGAGAGTTTCTTCGCTCGCTTTACCATCCCCCGATTGACATACTTAAGCACATTTAATATATAGCCGATCTCCTGTTATATAAAAGTATACCTCTATAAAATTATACCTGTGTAAATGTTGCCTAACGATTGCACTGTATGTTTTTATGTCTTCTTTATGTTTTTCGTTTAGTCTAATTTTGTTTGTTTGGTATTTTATTGTGGTATGTATATCGGCTAAGCTAGTGTTGTTAACGTGACCGTGTATAGGGCTGATTGTGTAGTCGTTTGTCTTTTTTATGTATAACAATGTATGTTTTTTTCCAAAAACGAATAAAATATGAAATAAGAAAAAAAAAAAAAAAAAAAAAAAGAAAGGCATTCTTCCATTCATCAACTGTCCAGGAACAGCCCAATCAGGGCCGGCGCAACAGTAAGGCGACTTAGGCAGTCGCCTAGGGCGGCATTTAGCAGGGGGCGCCCGTTGCGGTGTAAAAAAAAAAAAGTTAGTTAGTTATATAAGTTCGGCCGGCCGGCCGGCAGCGCCCCTCATGCTGCGCCTCCTGAGCGGCTGAGCGCTTGCCGCTCTAAAGAATCTCTGGCCGCCGGCTCAGTGCTGCGCAGCCTGCCTGCGCCTGCTCTGTGCTGTTGTTAATGTTGCGTGGCCGAGCTCTGTTCGAGGGGGGGGGGGGGGGGGTAGAATGAGAGTGACAAGCGGGGGGGTAGAATGAGAGTGACAAGGGAGAGGGGGTGGAATGAGAGTGACAAGGGCGGGGGGGTAGAATGAGAGTGACAAGGGAGGGGTAGAATGAGATTGACAAGGGAGGGGGGGTAGAATGGGAGTGACAAGGGAGAGACGGGAGAGAGTGACAAAGGAGGGAGGGGGGAGAGAGTGACAAAAGAGGGAGGGGGGAGAGAGTGACAAAGGAGGGAGGGGGGAGATAGAGTGACAAAGGAGGGAGGGGGGAGAAGAGAGTGACAAAGGAGGGAGGGGGGAGAAGAGAGTGACAAAGCAGGGAGGGGGGAGAAGAGAGTGACAAAGGAGGGAGGGGGGAGAAGAGAGTGACAAGGGAGGGAGGGGGGGAGAAGAGGGTGACAAGGGAGGGAGTGGGGGGAGAAGAGGGTGACAAGGGAGGGGGGGAGAAGAGAGTGACAAGGGAGGGGGGGGAGAAGAGAGTGACAAGGGAGGGGGTGAGAAGAGAGTGACAAGGGAGGGAGGGGAGAAGAGAGTGACAAGGGAGGGGGGAGGAGAAGAGAGTGACAAGGGAGGGAGGGGGGGAGAAGAGAGTGACAAGGGAGGGGGAAGAAGAGAGTGACAAGGGAGGGGGGGGAAAGAGAGTGACAAGGGAGGGAGGGGGGAGAGAAGAGAGTGACAAGGGAGGGGGGGGAGAAGAAAGTGACAAAGGAGGGAGGGGGAGAGAGAGTGACAAAGGAGGGAGGGGGGAGAAGAGAGTGACAAGGGGGGTAGGAGAAGAGAGTGACAAGGGAGGGGGGGAAGAGAGTGACAAGGGAGGGAGGGGGGAGAAGAGAGTGACAAGGGAGGGGGGAAAAGAGAGTGACAAGGGAGGGGGTGAGAAGAGAGTGACAATGGAGGGAGGGGAGAAGAGAGTGACAAGGGAGGGGGGAAGAAGAGAGTGACAAGGGAGGGGGGGGAGAGAGTGACAAGGGAGGGGGGGAGAAGAGAGTGACAAGGGAGGGAGGGGGGGGAGAAGAGAGTGACAAGGGAGGGGGGGGAGAAGAGAGTGACAAGGGAGGGAGGGGAGAAGAGAGTGACAAGGGAGGGGGGAAGAAGAGAGTGACAAGGGAGGGGGGGAAGAGAGTGACAAGGGAGGGAGGTGGGAGAGAAGAGAGTGACAAGGGATTGGGGGAGAAGAGAGTGACAAAGGAGGGAGGGGGGAGAGAGAGTGACAAAGGAGGGAGGGTGGAAGAAGAGAGTGACAAGGGAGGGGGGGGGGAGAAGAGAGTGACAAGGGAGGGGGGGGGAAGAGAGTGACAAGGGAGGGAGGGGGAGAAGAGAGTGACAAGGGAGGGAGGGGGAGAAGAGAGTTACAAGGGAGGGGGGGGGTAGAAGAGAGTTACAAGGGAAGGGGGGTGAAGAGAGTGACAAGGGAGGGGGGGGAAGAGAGTGACAAGGGAGGGGGGAGAAGAGAGTGACAAGGGAGGGAGGGGGGAGAGAAGAGAGTGACAAGGGAGGGGAGGAGAAGAGAGTGACAAGGGAGGGAGGGGGGAAGAGAGTGACAAGGGAGGGGGGAAGAATAGAGTGACAAGGGAGGGGGGAGGGAGAGAGTGACAAGGGAGGGAGGGGGGGGGGAGAAGAGAGTGACAAGGGAGGGGGGGGGGAGAAGAGAGTGACAAGGGAGGGAGGGGGGGAAGGAGAAGAGAGTGACAAGGGAGGGGGGGAGAAGAGAGTGACAAGGGAGGGGGGAAGAAGAGAGTGACAAGGGAGGGGGGGAAGAGAGTGACAAGGGAGGGAGGTGGGAGAGAAGAGAGTGACAAGGGATTGGGGGGAGAAGACGAGTGACAGGAGGGAGGGGGGGAGAGAGTGACAAAAGAGGGAGGGGGGAGAGAGTGACAAAGGAGGGAGGGGGGAGATAGAGTGACAAAGGAGGGAGGGGGAGAAGAAGAGAGTGACAAAGGAGGGAGGGGGAGAAGAGAGTGACAAAGGAGGGAGGGGGGAGAAGAGAGTGACAAAGCAGGGAGGGGGGAGAAGAGAGTGACAAAGGAGGGAGGGGGGAGAAGAGAGTGACAAGGGAGGGAGGGGGGAGAAGAGGGTGACAAGGGAGGGAGTGGGGGGAGGAGAAGAGGGTTACAAGGGAGGGGGGGAGAGAAGTAGAGTGACAAGGGAGGGGGGGGAGAGAAGAGAGTGACAAGGGAGGGGTGTGAGAAGAGAGTGACAAGGGAGGGAGGGGAGAAGAGAGTGACAAGGGAGGTGGGGAGGAGAAGAGAGTGACAAGGGAGGGAGGGGGGAGAAGAGAGTGACAAGGAGGGGGAAGAAGAGAGTGACAAGGGAGGGGGGGAAAGAGAGTGACAAGGGAGGGAGGGGGGAGAGAAGAGAGTGACAAGGCGAGGGGGGGGAGAAGAGAGTGACAAAGGAGGGAGGGGGAGAGAGAGTGACAAGGAGGGAGGGGGAGGAGAAGAGAGTGACAAGGGGGATGGAGAGAAGAGAGTGACAAGGGAGGGGGGGAACGAGAGTGACAAGGAGGGAAGGGGGAGAAGAGAGTGACAAGGGAGGGGGAAAAGAGAGTGACAAGGGAGGGGGTGAGAATGAGTAGTGAAAGGGAGGGAGGGGAGAAGAGAGTGACAAGGGAGGGGGAAGAAGAGAGTGACAAGGGAGGGGGGAAGAAGAGAGTGACAAGGGACGGGGGGGAGAAGAGAGTGACAAGGGAGGGAGGGGGGGGGAGAAGAGAGTGACAAGGGAGGGGGGGGGGAGAGAGAGTGACAAGGGAGGGAGGGGGGGGAGAAGAGAGTGACAAGGGAGGGAGGGGAGAAGAGAGTGACAAGGGAGGGGGGAAGAAGAGAGTGACAAGGGAGGGGGGGAAGAGAGTGACAAGGGAGGGAGGTGGGAGAGAAGAGAGTGACAAGGGATTGGGGGAGAAGAGAGTGACAAAGGAGGGAGGGGGGAGAGAGAGTGACAAAGGAGGGAGGGTGGGAGAAGAGAGTGACAAGGGAGGGGGGGGAGAAGAGAGTGACAAGGGAGGGGGGGGGAAGAGAGTGACAAGGGAGGGAGGGGGAGAAGAGAGTGACAAAGGAGGGAGGGGGAGAAGAGAGTTACAAGGGAGGGGGGGGGGGGTAGAAGAGAGTTACAAGGGAAGGGGGGTGAAGAGAGTGACAAGGGAGGGGGGGGGAAGAGAGTGACAAGGGAGGGGGGAGAAGAGAGTGACAAGGGAGGGAGGGGGGAGAGAAGAGAGTGACAAGGGAGGGGGGAGAAGAGAGTGACAAGGGAGGGAAGGGAGGGAGAAGAGAGTGACAAGGGAGGGAAGGGGGAGAAGAGAGTGACAAGGGAGGGGGGGGAGAAGAGAGTGACAAGGGAGGGAGGGGGGGAGAAGAGAGTGACAAGGGAGGGGGGGAGAGAGAGTTACAAGGGAGGGGGGGGGAGAAGAGAGTGACAAGGGGGGGAGAAGAGAGTGACAAGGGAGGGAGGGGGAGAGAAGAGAGTGACAAGGGAGGGGGGGGGGAGAAGAGAGTGACAAGGGAGGGGGGAGAAGAGAGTGACAGGGGAGGGGGGGGAGAAGAGAGTGACAAGGGAGGGGGGAAGAAGAGAGTGACAAGGGAGGGGGGAAGAAGAGAGTGACAAGGGAGGGAGAGGGGAGATAAGAGAGTGACAAGGGAGGGGGGAAAAGAGAGTGACAAGGGAGGGGGTGAGAAGAGAGTGACAAGGGAGGGAGGGGAGAATAGAGTGACAAGGGAGGGGGGAAGAAGAGAGTGACAAGGGAGGGGGGAGAGAGTGACAAGGGAGGGGGGGGAGAGAGTGACAAGGGAGGGGGGGGCAGAGAAGAGAGTGACAAGGGAGGGGGGGGAGAAGAGAGTGGACAAGGGAGGGAGGGGGGGAAGAGAGTGACAAGGGAGGGGGGGAGAAGAGAGTGACAAGGGAGGGGGGAAAGAAGAGAGTGACAAGGGAGGGGGGGGAAGAGAGTGACAAGGGAGGGAGGTGGGAGAGAAGAGAGTCACAAGGTAGTGGGGGAGAAGAGAGTGACAAAGGAGGGAGGGGGAGAGAGAGTGACAAAGGAGGGAGGGGGGAGAGAGAGTGACAAAGGAGGGAGGGTGGGAGAAGAGAGTGACAAGGGAGGGGGGGGGAAGAGCGAGTGACAAGGGAGGAGGGGGAGAAGAGAGTGACAAGGGAGGGGGGAAAAGAGAGTTCTCAAGGGAGGGGGGGGGGTAGAAGAGAAGTTACAAGGGAAGGGGGGTGAAGAGAGTGACAAGGGGGGGGGAGAGAAGTGACAAGGGAGGGGGAGAGAAGAGAGTGACAAGGGAGGGAGGGGGGAGAGAAGAGAGTGACAAGGGAGGGGTGGGAGAAGGAGAGTGACAAGGGAGGGGGGAGAAGAGAGTGACAAGGGAGGGGGGAGAGAAGAGAGTGACAAGGGAGGGGGGGAAGAGAGTGACAAGGGAGGGGGGGGGAAGACAGTGACAAGGGAGGGGGGAAGAAGAGAGTGACAAGGGAGGGGGGAAGAGAGTGACAAGGGAGGGAGAGGGGAGAGAAGAGAGTGACAAGGGAGTGGGGAGAAGAGAGTGACAAAGGAGTGAGGGGGGAGAGAGAGTGACAAAGGAGGGAGGGTGGGAGAAGAGAGTGACAAGGGAGGGGGGGGGAGAAGAGAGTGACAAGGGAGGGGGGGAAGAGAGTGACAAGGGAGGGAAGGGGGAGAAGAGAGTGACAAGGGAGGGGGGAGAAGAGAGTTACAAGGGAGGGGGGGGGTAGAAGAGAGTTACAAGGGAGGGGGGGTGAAGAGAGTGACAAGGGAGGGGGGGGAAGAGAGTGACAAGGGAGGGGGGAGGAAGAGAGTGACAAGGGGGGGGGGGAGAAGAGAGTGACAAGGGAGGGAGGGGGGAGAGAAGAGAGTGACAAGGGAGGGGGGGGAGAAGAGAGTGACAAGGGAGGGAGGGGGGAGAAGAGAGTGACAAGGGAGGGGGGGAGAGAAGAGAGTGACAAGGGAGGGAGGGGGGGTAAGAGAGTGACAAGGGAGGGGGGGAGAAGAGAGTTACAAGGGAGGGGGGGTGGGAGAAGAGAGTGACAAGGGAGGGGGGGAAAAAGAAAGTGACAAGGGAGGGGGGGTGGGAGAAGAGAGTGACAAGGGAGGGGGGGTGGGAGAAGAGAGTGACAAGGGAGGGGGGAGAGAAGAGAGTGACAAGGGAGGGGGGGAGAAGAGAGTGACAAGGGAGGGGGGGGAAGAGAGTGACAAAGGAGGGAGGGGGGAGAGAAGAGAGTGACAAGGGAGGGGGGAGAAGAGAGTGACAAGGGAGGGGGGGAGAAGAGAGTGACAAGGGAGGGGGGGAGAAGAGAGTGACAAGAGAGGGGGGAGAAGAGAGTGACAAGGGAGTGAGGGGGAGAGAAGAGATTGAAAAGGGGGGGGGAGAAGAGAGTGACAAGGGAGGGGGGGAAGAGAGTGACAAGGGAGGGGGGAGAAGAGAGTGACAAGGGAGGGGGGAGAAGAGAGTGACAAGGGAGGGGGGGAGAAGAGAGTGACAAGGGGGGGGGGGGGGGAGAGAGTGACAAGGGAGTCCCCAGAGCCAGACCAAGAGCCAGACTACAGTCAGAGACCAGATCATCTTATTGTCCTGGTGGTAAGTAGACAATGCAATATGTTTATTATTTAATTGTTTAATTATTAATACTACATTGGAAACTAATTTACCTCACATTTAGGGTCCATTCACACATCCATGTGTGTTTTGCGGATCCACAAAACACGGACAGCGGCAATGTGCGTTCCGCATTTTGCAGACCGCACATTGCCGGCACTAAGAGAATATGCCTATTCTTGTCCGCTATTGCGGACAAGAATAGGACATGTTCTATTTTTTTCAGGATCGGAATTGCGGATCCGGGTCCGCAATTCCGGATCGGGGCCGCACGTCGTGCGGCCCCATAGAAATGTATGGGTCCGCTATTCCGTTCCGCAAAAAGAGACAGCTACAAGAAGCTGGATTAACCGTAAGGGAAACATAGCAGTTCTTTTAATTTAAAAGCCGAGAAAGGGGTGGAACATATGTGATGTCATGATATGGGCAGATCATCTGATAAGGGCGCGGCAATTTGTATTTTGCCTAGGGCGGCAAAAATCCTTGCACCGGCCCTGAGCCCAATTCTTCCTCCCACTTCTCCATAAAGCTCAATTTGGTTTCTAAAGCAGGGCCCAAGCCTTGGTATGCAATAGACAGCCCTTCCCCTTGACACTTTCGGTTGTTGAAATAACTGTACTAAAAGGGTTGCTCCTAGACAGTTGACCAAAAGACGACCTCGTCTTGCTCAACATATGTCTAATTTGAAGGTATTGATAAAAACAGGAGTTAGGGATACCAGATGCCTGGTGCAAAGTTTCAAATGTTTTTATACTAGAGCCATCATATATTTGCTCCAAACATAGTATACCAGCCTTCTCCAATTTGTCCAGCGAGAGGCCCGGGATTCTATAAGTCCAATGCCAATTTCTTAACCTAACCCCTTCCCTCCGCAGCCCTACTGTTAAGGACATACTTGGAAAACATTACATACAGAGCTACAAAACATACAGAGTAATACAGCGCCACATACTGTGCTTCCCAATACTATACTGCAGAAACAGATAATCCCCCTTCTGCGGCCCCCCTCTTGCCCCTACCTCTTGCTGCCGGAGGCAATCGCCTCACCTCGCCTCAATGGTGGTGCGCCGCTGTTCTGCAGACAGAATTACCACTCCTGGGCCTATGCCTGCAAAACTCAGGGCAATGTAGGATTCAGCCGATCTGATATTGATGGCCTTAGGAGAGGCCATCAATATCATGTAGGCTGGGGTCCGAAACCCCGCACCCCCATCTATCTGCTGTTTAGAACCACTCAGCTCCATCCATTATGCAGTGTGGAAACAGCACTGCAGTTACCAGCTCCGTCCACTACACCTGGAGCGACAAGAAATAAGGATGTGCTGCAGAAAATATGGAAACTCAATTGGATATGATTAGTGTTGAGCCAACTTGTGTTTTAAGTTCGGCGTCTAAAGTTCGGGTTCGGGTTATCGAAGTATCCCGTTATGGATTCCGCTACCACGGACCATAACGGAATTTAGAATCCATAACGGGATACTTCGATAACCCGAACCCGAACTTTAGACGCCGAACTTAAAACACAAGTTCGCTCAACACTAGATATGATCTATCCGTTCCACCATTCCATTCTGGTCCAAGTAAATTCGACCTGGAAAAGGCAAACTACATAACAGACTTGTTAGAATCAGAATGTTTTAAAAAAATTCAGGTCATATTTTAGAATCGAATCACTGATCTCTAATCTGGAGGTGTAAAAACGAGAGCTGATTGGGGCTGAAATGACCCCATGTGAGCAGCGATGCTGGGTGGCAATGTGTAAAGGGCATTGGCTTTTGTTTTGGAAAAACATGAAATGCGCAGGAAACCATCTCTGTGAACTGGGGAGGAGAAAGGATTTCAACACCGCGGCTTAAATTTTCTGTTCAGCGTGTTCTGCGAGTTTAATTACATGTCTGACATTGAACACTTTTGCCCTAAAGCAGCAAATTAAAAGAATAAGGAGTAAAAAACACCCAACCATCACATCTAATGGATAGCAAATCATAAGAATGACTTGACAGGTGGAGTGGTTTGGACATTAAAGGGGTTCTGCCATAATTGATGTAAAAAATATAAATCAGACATCATATAGTACATGATAATCTCTTTCTAACAAATCTAGAACCAGCCCTGTACCTCACATGGATCCAGAGATCTCCCCATTCATTGCTCTTCTAGATTATCTCCGGCCTGGGGGGGGGGGGGTCCTTTCTGCTGCAGCTCTCTCCCTGTAAGTGCCACAGCTGATAACTGAACATATGGCTGAGGGTTTTTCATTTTTTTATTTTTTTTACTCTGTGTCATAACTTTTTTATTTTTCCTTTTACATAGTTGGATAAAAGCTATGTAAAAGGATTTTTGCAGGATAAGTTGTACTTTCTGATGGTACCATTTAATGTTGTATACAATGGAATTTTTTTTCAAATGAAGTAGAATTGAAAAATAAACACAATTCCACCACAGTTTTATGGGTTTTGTTTTTATGGTGTTCCCTATGTGGTAAAACTGACCTGTTACTTTTATTCTCCGGGTCAGTACGATTACGATGATACCACATTTGTATAGTTTTTCTTGCATTTTAATTTAAAAAAAAGCGTGAAAACTTTTTTTTTCTTTTCATCGCCATTTTCTGACCCCTATAAGTTTTTGCAGTTATGTGCACGGAGCTCTGTGAGGTCTCATTTTTTGTGGGACGACCTGTCCTTTTCATTGATAACATTTTGGGGTGTGTGTGACTTTTTGATCACCTTTTATTAAAATTTTATCTGGGAGGTGAAGCAACCAAAAAACAATAAATCGGCCATTTTGACTTTTTTTCCGTTTCGCCCTTTGCTGTATGAGATAAGTATTTTTATATTTTAATAGTATGGTCATTTTTGCATGCAGAGATGGCCATAATTTAAATTTATTTTTATTTGGGGGGGAAAGGGGGACGATTTGACGCAGCCGGGTTTTTGTGCTCCCAGATGCAGTGGTCACATGTGACCACGGCATCTGTTGGGCTAAATGTATGCGATCAACGTTATTGCCGATCGCATACATAAGCTCTCGGTATCTGCTGTTTGAAATCTTTAAAGATCCGACATGAGATGTACTATTACGTCACATGTCGAGAAAGGGTTAAATTTGGCACGTTCGACAAGCTCAGTGAGATGGACAAAAAAAATAAGGAAAAAAGCAAACAGCAGGTGGCACTATACAGATACATTTTATTGAATAGATTACTGGCTATACAACATTTTTAATTACATGCAATTATAAAATTATTCAGATCCAGGGACTGGTTTTAAAAATGTAGAATATATTTCGTGACACAACCCCTTTAAGATACTGTATATGATTGGAATCCCCACTGCTAACAAGGAGTGGCTTTTCCTCTGAGCAGGCATGAGCCATCTGCAGGTTGCAAAGTTTCTCCGCCTGGGAGAATTTCTTTTATCAATAGGGGATTCCTTAAAAAAAAAAAAAAAAAGATGATCCTATGTTCTCCTGCTGCTCATAACCTCAGACTTTAGCTGCAGTGTTTGAGGGAAGCTGGCAACAAGTGTTCAGTTTCCCTGCAGTGCCCCCACAGGAGAAATGAAGTATTACAAGGTTCCTATTGAAATCAGTGTTCTGTCCATGTTAATTTATAGATGTTTTGGGTTCTCCAGAGAAAGAAATAGAGCTATCTGTCGCCCTTTACTACTCAGAATAATTGATGGGTGCTTTGTGTGAAGGATCACAGCTTTATAGGGGCAGTTATAAGCCTAAGTTCACATTATTGTATCACATTAATTTGGATTGTAGATTTGCTGGTGCTTTCATTAGCTAGGACCCAGTGACATTATACCTCATTGATGTGCGTCCTTTCCCAATGTATTGATTAGCAGCATTCCCATGGAGATCATTTTTCATGTTTTGGTTGTGACTCATATTAGATGAAGAATTAGACAGCTTCCTCATCAATATTGTATACATTAATCAATACTAAGTGTCCCAGGCACGCTACATATCTGCAGTTACCAACACGGATAGCTTCCTGCATTAGGAGCTCTTGGCTGTAAAATTATCCTGACAGCGAACAGCTGGACGGCCCCTTGCTATTTTAGTAATGGGGTCACCTAGATTTGCAAAGGGAAAAAAAAGCAAAAAAGAAATAAAAAATTATAATTAATATGTATTATTATAGTTATTTTAATATTATAGTAATTATAAATATTATGTGTCTATATATGCATGTGTGTCTATTTGTGTGCGTACTATATGTGGATACAGATAATGATACACAAACCATTTTTAAATGGATAATCCAAATCTCTTTATTCCAAATTTATGAAAAAAACTAAACAATGGCTAGAACAGAAATGTGTGACAATTAGCTTACATTTTCAGGAATCCAAAATGTATAATTTGGCACATCTCTCCTATCTATCTATCTATCTATCTATCTATCTATCTATCTCATATCTATCTATCTATCTATCTATCTATCTATCTATCTATCTCCTATCTATCTATCTATCTATTATCTATCTAATATCTATCTATCTCCTATCTATCTATCTAATATCTTTATCTATCTATCTATCTATCTATCTATCTATCTATCTATCTATCCAGTCTATAGTATACAGTTCATAAGGAAATTGATATTCCTTTAATCTGGCATTTGATAATCAAGAAAATGTACAATCTGGCACATCTCTCCTATCTATCTCCTATCTATCTATCTATCTATCTATCTATCTATCTATCTATCTATCTATCTATCTATCTATATCTATCTATCTATCTATCTATCTATCTATCTATCTATCTCATATCTATCTATTATCTATCTATCTATCTATCTATCTCATATCTTATCTATCTATCTATCTTATCTATCTATCTATCTATCTATCTATCTATCTATCTATAATCTATCTATCTATCTATCTATATCTTTATCTATCTCCTATCTATCTATCTATTATCTATCTATCTATCTATCTCATATCTATCTATCTATCTATCTATCTATCTATCTATATCTTTATCTATCTCCTATCTATCTATCTATCTATCTATCTATCTATCTATCTATCTATCCAGTCTATAGTATACAGTTCATAAGGAAATTGATATTCCTTTAATCTGGCATTTGATAATCTAGAAAATGTACAATCTGGCACATCTCTCCCATCTATTATCTATCTATCTTTCTATCATCTCATTATCCATCTATTTTTATATCTGTCTATCTATCTCATATCTATTTATCATCTATCTATCTCTCTATCTATCTGAAATTACTTTAATTTAATCTGGCATTTGATAATCTAGAAAATATCTCCTATCTATTATCTATCTATCGATCCATCCGTTCACTGCCTGAACATAGATGCTCCCATTCATTTACAGCATGCAGATATCTTGAAAATGATAAGTAATTAAAACATTAAATCTGTAAGATTGTAGAACGTCTCATTAATACAGTGATGCAGCTTTATTTACACAAGACTGGAAAACTCCTTTAAGGTTTGTGCGTCCGGACAGGACATTGACCTATAGGGTGACATGTACGAGAAGCAGGGGTATCACTGAATCTAGAACATGGCCAATGACTGATTGGAGCTGCGCTGTAGGGTGTGTGGGGCGAGCAGCTGCGCTCCTCCTCTGCGCTGTGTATCTTATCACTTACAGCACTTATTACAGTTAGTAAATGTTTATCTTCCTCGGCGCTTGTTTAAAGATTCGGACGAAAATGCCGTAATTGCAAATCGTTTTCTAAACATTGTTAAAGCCTCGTTTTGCCGCCTCTGTTTATCAAGAGCGATAAAGTGAAATGTGAAGCTAAATAAAGTTAATTTCTCCGCTTTTTTCCTAGAATTCCTCTGGCAAATCCTGTTATATGAATGACATTATTTCACACTATACGTGTACCGCATAATCGAATAGGCGAGAGTTCAGCCAGCTAGAAGAAGAAGCAATATACTTGCAGAGAATCTGCTGTGGGGGTGCACTATTGTATATCGAATACCACATCTTAAAGGGGTACTCCAACAATAGAAAAAAAACTCACTTGGTCACCTCCTATGGAAAAATAATAAACTTTACAACACATGTGATTGATAATTTCCCAATAATTGACTTCCTACAGTCTGTTGCAGGTTGATTTTGCAGAGAGTCCTTTCTCCTGTGCCAACCACTGACTGACTGACACAGGGTGCTACAGTACCTCTACATTTAAAGAGAACAACCTGTCATAGTGTAAGTGCAGCCTGTCTGCGAAGGTTCTCATTCATCCAGGTCATGTTATATCAGCTCTGATAATTTAGAGCAACTGGACTTTTTTCTGTTGAAGATGTTTCACTAGTTATCAGACTGGCCTTCTCAATTACAATGGCATGTACAACAAATCTCCGGCATTAAATAGTTGTCACATGTGCTTCAGTCATGGAGGTAAGATGTTAATTGAATTTGCATAACTTAATTAGGTGTTAATAAACTGCCTCGGGAGAGGTGCTAGAAAGCATTGTAAGTGGCAGAGAATAGAACATACACTAACGAGCAAAAGGGTAATAATGTTTTGAACTTTTGACTTTCAGGCTCCATATCTCACCATCCACTACAGCTTCCAACATGAGACTACCTGTCACAACCAGACAGCTGAGAAGCTCTGACAGAAGCCTTTCAGAACCTCCTACTTGAGTTTTCTTTGTTTTGAATTTCAGTTCCTCATCTCGTTAGCCTCTCTCAGCTGTCATGTAGTTGGACTGATTGCATCCCTTTAAATTCCTCCCCATAATGCATTAGTGTGCGGCTTATACAACTTCCTGGAGTGTGTGCGCATGCTGATCCTATTTTCCAGCCTTCTACAAGATAAGTGCTGTACATTTATTTGTGATTTTCTGTTTGCTGGATCCCAGGTGACCCTGACTCCCTCCGTGTCTAGTGTAGGGAGCCGGTGGTCGTGTCCCCTCACTATTGTAGGGTGTTCAGGTGGTATATAGTTGAGGTACGTGGATATGCGATCATCCACCATTGGGATATTCGCATAGGCTGAGCAGACAGGGAGAGTGCCAGGTCTTATGCAGGGGTCTCCCTTTTGTTCCTTAGTTTTGGATCCAGTGAGTCATATATTCATTTTGCATTGTCTTGTTTCCTGTACACCTTCCGTGACACTACCATCATTTTATAGACAATCATCTTGGCTATCTCCTACATAACTTGGACTAGTAACTATTTAGCATATAATTAGTTATGCAGATTCTTGTCATGTAACTGCATTGTGACTGTTTTGCTCCTGGTGATGGGACAATCTTTTTCTTCTTTTATACTACAAATTACAACCTGTTCTCACATTCCCTAATAGCTCAGTGTGTTATTAGGTTGATTCCCAAGTGAAAGGTCACTGGTTTGAATCCAGGAGCAGCCGTGAGAAAGATTTCACAAGAAAAGAGAAACAGCATCATCCAGCTCATCGATAGCGGTATCTCGGCCAAGAAAATTGTCAAACTGCATCATGTGAGCGCCATGACAGTTGGAAGAATACAAAATGAAGCCCGTCCATCCATTTCAAACCAAGAGGTGGACCTCTAGGCAAAATATCAGAGTCATCAAGTCGGCTTATCACAAGGTTTACAAGTTTTGGAGTGGCAAATGCGGCAGTGGAGGTGGCTCTTATGCTTCGTAACAGTGAGATCACAGACGTCCATGCAAGCATTTTGCAGTGCGCATTACGCAAGTCTGGAATGGTGGCCCAAGAAAAGGTGAAGAAGCCTCGACTTCAATGACAAGATGATTGTCTATAAAATGCTGGGCGTCTCATGTTCGAAGCTGTAGTGGATGGTAATATGGAGGTTGAAAACATTTTTACTAGAGATGAGCGAATCAAAGCTGACGATGTGGAATTCGATTCGAATTTCAGTAATTATTAGATTTGCACCAAATCCGAACTTCCTCACGCTTCATGGTAACGAATGGCATTTTTTCCTAAAATTACTACTGCACGTGTGAGGATATGGAGCAAGGAACTCTGGGAAGGCGGGATCACCCATGATGCCATGCATGCAGCCAATCAGCAGCCAGCCAGCCCTGTGATGTCACAGCCCTATAAATAGCCTCAGCCATCTTGGATTCTGCCATTTTCCAGTGTACTTAGTGCAGGGAGAGACATCAGGGAAAGTGCTAGAAAAAACTTAATTGTGCTAAAAAAAGATTTACAAGTGCAGGGAAAGATTATTCAAGGTGTAGGGAAAGGATAGGGAGGAATCATTCTGCAGCATTTATGTTGAACAGGGTTTAGCAGTGAAGGGTTACAGCGTGGGTAATAGTAACAATCCTATTACACCTTGCTTCACTGACTGGGCATCCAAATTGCCATTATGCAGCTCTGTAAATCCAGCAAACCATTCTTATTAGGGTGCAAGTGCTGTTTGATACAGCCATTAATAGGGTTTATTGCAAGGAAATATTTCTATGTCTTATTTGCCCTTGCTTATTAGCCGTTGTGTGGTGAAGTGCGAAAATTACAGCCCTTTTTGTCGTGCATTAGTAGCAAAAGTAAAATATATTTGCCGTTCAGCGGTGCACTTATATGTTCTAAAGCGTTTTGTGGCGTGTATAAGTGGCAAAATAAAAATATATTTGCTGTTCAGCAGTGTAGTTATATGTTCGAAAGCCTTTTGTGGCATGTATAAGTGGAAAAAGAAAAATATATTTGCCGTTCAGCGGTGCAGTTATATGTTCTAAAGCCTTTTGTGGTGTACACAAGTGGAAAAATAAAAATATATTTGCCGTTCAGCGTTGCAGTTATATGTTCTAAAGCCTTTTGTGGTATTCGTAGGTGGAAAAAGAAAAATATATTTGCCGTTCAGCGGTGCAGTTATATGTTCTAAAGCCTTTTGTGGCATGCATAAGTGGAAAAAGAAAAATATATTTGTCGTTCAGTGGTGCAGTTATATGTTCTAAAGCCTTTTGTGGCGTGTATTAGTGGAAAAAGAAAACTATATTTGCCGTTCAGTGGTGCAGTTATATGTGCTAAAGCCTTTTGTGGCGTGTATAAGTGGAAAAAGAAAAATATATTCGGCATTCAGCGGTGCCGTTATATGTTCTAAAGCTTTTTGTGGCGTGTACAAGTGGAAAAAGAAAAATATATTTGCCGTTCAGTGGTGCAGTTATATGTTCTAAAGCCTTTTGTGGCGTGTTTTAGTGGAAAAATAAATATATATTTGGTGTTTAGCGGTGCAGTTATATGTGCTAAAGCCTTTTGTGGCGTGTATAAGTGGAAAAATAAAAATATATTTGTCGTTCAGCAGTGCAGTTATATGTTCTAAAGCCTTTTGTGGCATGTATCAGTGGAAAAAGAAAAATATATTTGCCGTTCAGCGGTGCAGTTATATGTTCTAAAGCCTTTTGTGGCGTGTATTAGTGGAAAAATAAATATATATTTGGTGTTTAGCGGTGCAGTTATATGTGCTAAAGCCTTTTGTGGCATGTATAAGTGGAAAAATAAAAATATATTTGTCGTTCAGCAGTGCAGTTATATGTTCTAAAGCCTTTTGTGGCATGTATCAGTGGAAAAAGATAAATATATTTGCCGTTCAGCGGTGCAGTTATATGTTCTAAAGCCTTTTGTGGCATACATAAGTGGAAAAAGAAAAATATATTTGTCGTTCAGTGGTGCAGTTATATGTTCTAAAGCCTTTTGTGGTGTGTATTAGTGGCAAAAGAAAAATATATTTTCCGTTTATCAGTGCAGTTATATGTTCTAAAGCCTTTTGTTGCGTGTACAAGTGGAAAAAGAAAAATATATTTGCCGTTCAGCAGTGCAGTTATATGTGCTAAAGCCTTTTGTGGCGTGTACAAGTGGAAAAAGAAAAATATATTTGCCATTCAGCGGTGCAGTTATATGTTCTAAAGCCTTTTGTGCCGTGTACAAGTGGAAAAAGAAAAATATATTTGCCATTCAGTGGTGCAGTTATATGTTCTAAAACCTTTTGTGGCGTATATTAGTGGCAAAACAAAAATATATTTGCCGTTCAGCGGTGCAGTTATATGTTATAAAGCCCTTTTTGTTGTATAATAGTGGGGGGAAAAAAGGGCTTATTAGCCGTTGTGTGGTGAAGTGAGAAAATTTCAGACTTTTTTGGGGGGTTTTAATTTCCTTTTTATTTATTTATTTGGTCTAACAGTATGTCAGACAGAGAAGTGCCAGGCCCTGCACAGGGTAGTGGCAGAGGCCTAAATGTTTTTGGCACAGGCAGAGGTCGCAGCAGAGTAAGGGGCCGTAGGAGCAGGGGTCACTTTGAGAAGCCTGAGCTCCCAGTGTCGGCTAGCTGTACCCAGCTGTTCTTGAATGGTTGACTCGATCGTCGACTTCGTCGAAAGTGACATCAGACACCCCCAGCCAAGAGTCAGTGGGTTCGTCAGACACACTTGATGTGGTAGGCAGGCTCAGGTATGTCCTTAATATAAGGATATACTGGCTAAAGTCAAATTTTTAACATCAGTCTGAGGGATTAGTCAGATGTTACTGTTTGCTTCCTCCACAGTAGGGCACCTATTCTTGTAACTATTTATTCTATTCGTCAGACACAACCTTTAGTTGGCATGGCCTGGGAGCAGGCCCTGTACCCTCACCTGTCCTCAACCTGCCTCTGTCCTTTTCTGTTCCTTCAGACAGAGAAGTATTGTATGCAGTGGCGTGCATACAGGGGTCACAGTTACGACCGGGCCCGGCACTCTAGGGGGCCCGGCCGCCTGTGGACCCTCCCCAGGCTACTGGCAGGGGCTCCGCTGTATTCACATGTCATGGAGTGCTCTGATGGGGCCCGGCATGAAGTACAGTGGCAATTTCGGGCCCCATTAGAGTGCTCCATGCCTCCATTACATGTATAATATGGGGGTGGAGGGGCCGGAGGGTCAAGGAAGAGGGGCCGGGGGGGAGCGCGCACTCACTCACACCCGGCCAGGCAGTTCCGTTTCCATAGTGAAGCAGGGAAACCTCTGCTCCCTGCTTCACTGATTTTCAGAGCTCAGGAGCTCCCCCTGCTGGCCCCAGATCGCGCTGCTGGCTGTGGGAGGAGAGCTGAAAGCCCGACAATCTGCCTCCT
The DNA here is from genome assembly GCF_014858855.1 of Bufo gargarizans. Lineage (NCBI taxonomy): Eukaryota > Metazoa > Chordata > Amphibia > Anura > Bufonidae > Bufo > Bufo gargarizans. Next base: position 57,296,164 of record NC_058080.1, on the reverse strand, counting down.
GTCATCAGGTAAGAAGGTAAGTATGTGTTCTTTTTTTCTAACGCTGCAGACTGGGGGCAGGGGGGGGGGTGTTTGATGGGCACAACTAGAGTGAGGGGGCACAAAAGTTGGCATCTCTACTGAGGGGCACCTAATCTGCCATAACTAATTTGAGGGGGCACCTAATCTGCCATAACTAATTTGAGGGGGGCACATATGAAGGCATAATTATGAGGGGGCACATATGAAGGCATAACTACTGTGACGGGCACGTAATCTGGCATAACCACTGTAAGGGGCACATATGTGGGCATATCTAATGTGAGGGGCACATAATCTGGCAAAGCCACTCTGATGGGGCACATATCTGGGCATATCTACAGGGTGGGCCATTTATATGGATACACCTTAATAAAATGGGAATGGTTGGTGATATTAACTTCCTGTTTGTGGCACATTAGTAAATGTGAGGGGGGAAACTTTTCAAGATGGGTGGTGACGATGGCGGCCATTTTGAAGTCAGCCATTTTGAATCCAACTTTTGTTTTTTCAATAGGAAGAGGGTCATGTGGCACATCAAACTTATTGCGAATTACACAAGAAAAATTTAACTTTTTTTTTTTTTGAAAAACAATCAGACTGGCTCACAGTATTTTTGCATTTATTACAATTAATACAATTACAGTTGTTAAAATAACAGTTATAAAAATAGATTGCCACTTTGATGATATTAGACCACTGCCGGTACCGTGTTCACTCTTTTAGAGTGGTTCTAAAAGAGTGAACACGGTACCGGCAGTGGTCCAATATCATCAAAGTGGACTGATTTAACTACCGCTCAGCATCTTTACTGAAGGAGAATTGAATCTTGTACCGGCGTGGCTCTGCTACATCGATCTCCGCTACTCCGATCGGCACAGGTGGATGACATCACTGACCAGGAAACCATCTCCAGGTCAGGTCACGTGAGACGCCGAGAAGGAGAAGCCGAGAGACTACCTCATGGCAGGAGGTAGGAAACCAACGCCGATTCAAAAAGCATAAAGTAAGGTTTGGATGTCAAGACCATGCACCGGTGACCGCAAATTGAACATTCTTCGAACGACCTGTATGCAGATTACCGGCAAGTTAATGCATAAGTATCTGAGCATTTGAAAGGTTTAAACATAACACGCCGCAGACAGACACCACGTAGCAAAATTAAGTGGTCATATTTTGGAGTACTCCTGTCATTTAGGTATATGCGTGAGCTCCGCATTTAAAGTACCTATATAATTATGCTAACAAGTTGACATGTAATCAGGATATGTTTAATAATATTTAGTGGGCAATCTACTTTTATAACTGTTATTTTAACAACTGTAATTGTATTAATTGTAATAAATGCAAAAATACTGTGAGCCAGTCTGATTGTTTTTCAAAAAAAAAAAAAGTTAAATTTTTCTTGTGTAATTCGCAATAAGTTTGATGTGCCACATGACCCTCTTCCTATTGAAAAAACAAAAGTTGGATTCAAAATGGCTGACTTCAAAATGGCCACCATCGTCACCACCCATCTTGAAAAGTTTCCCCCCTCACATATACTAATGTGCCACAAACAGGAAGTTAATATCACCAACCATTCCCATTTTATTAAGGTGTATCCATATAAATGGCCCACCCTGTACTTTGAGGGGGCACATAACTGGGCATAAATACTGTAAAGTGCACATAATCTGCCATAACTACTGTGAGGGGCACATAATCTGGCATTACTGATGTGAGGGGCACATAATCTGGCGTTACTAGGTGAGGGGCACATAATCTGGCATTACTACTGTGAGGGGGCACATAATCTGGCATTACTACTGTGAGGAGACACATAATCTGGCATTACTACTATGAGGGGACACACAATCTGGCATTACTACTGTGAGGGGACACATAATCTGGCATAACCACCAGGAAATCCCCTATACTATACCCAGTCATCTAACTACTATTACCCTTCTTCCCTACTTTGCCTGGAGTCTTTAGAACTATAAGGCCCCTTTCACAAGGGTGAGTATTCCGCGCGGGTGCATTGCATGACGTGAACGCATTGCACCCGCACTGAATCCGGACCCATTCATTTTGATGGGGCTGTGTACATGAGCAATGTTTTTCATGCATCACTTGTGCGTTGCGTGAAAATCGCAGCATATTCTATATTCTGCGTTTTTCACGCAACACAGGGCCCACAGAAGTGAATAGGGCTGCGTGAAATTCGCATCACATCTGCAAGCAAGTGCGGATGCGATGTGAGTTTCACGGATGATTGCTAAGGAGACTATGTGAATAAATAGGGATGAGCCATTTACTTTATTATTTTCCATTATAACATGGTTATAGTGGAAAATAATAGCATTCTATAATACAGAATGCTAAGTAAAAGTCCATTGAGGGTTAAAAATTTTTTTTTTTTTTAATTACTCACCTCACCTACTTGATCGCGCAGCCGGGATCCTCTTCTTTCTTCTTCTTGCAGGACCTGCAAAAGGACCTTCGCTGACATCATTGCGCTCACCACTGAACAACGCAATCGCAGACAAAACTGACTGAAATTGCGCGTGCACTCGTGCGGGTTTCCGGCAATGCATCCGCATCTCATCCAACCCGCGACGCCCTAGTGAAAGAGGCCTAAGTATTTACAGTAATTCATGGTGGAGGGCGTGATTGCATGCTAGGGTGTGGGAAGGCGGGATCTAGTGGGCCTAAGTAAATTCTTGCCCAGGGTCCAATCAATATTAAAGACGGCCCTGATTCTGTCAGCAATCAATCACCGAAGTGATTGCCAAGAAACAACAGTATGCATGTGTAGTGTCCCACTAGGTAAAGGTGGGCACTACGCAAGGGTTAATATGTCTATTGCATTAACGTGGTGTTATATGTTCATTTCCCTGTGTTATCTGGGTATCAGGCCTGTTAGGGTGTAGTTCAGCCTCCTAGACGTTAGAGGGAGCTAGAGAGCCCTGAGTATATATAGGTAGGCCCAGACAGGGAAGAGTTAGTGCAGTCCAGGTGGCTAGTAGTGTAGTCTAGCTAGCCTGAAGTTCCTGAGCCTCTTTTAGCTCAGAAGATTAACCCCAAGGGAAGAGTTTGCCTCCTGGGAGAAACCTACAGTTCCCACAAGCAGAGCAGAGCCAGAGTTCCAGCTAAAACAAGTAAGCTGAAGGGCAGAGGAATCATTAAGCTAAAGCAAGGGATATATACCTGAGGAAGATTATTTGCCAAGGATAAAAGCCAGCATTAGGGCACATGGGCCTTGGAATATAGCCAGCCAGAACAACTGAGGAATAGTGCAGCCTGGTCTGGAGCATTGATTTTACCCTCTGAGTATCTTGCAAGGAACTTTACCTGCCAGTTATAAGAAGCCTGCTAATCATTATTGCTGCAATGTGGAACTGAAACCGTATTGTACAAAGTTGAACTGTTGTTCCAGTAAAGCACAGTTTGTTTTATCATACAACCGTGTTCCTCCAATTACTGCAACTATAAATCGGTGTGCCACCGTTACAGGCACTGGCGTCATGTTTCTTAAAGGGACCTTGCCCTAGGCACATTAAACACCTGCAACATCCAGGGCGCCTCATCCACCATCAGGCCGGGTCCCAAAATACAGAGTGTGCCCCAGAGGACCCCTGTGCCAGCCTCTCCTTCACTGCTGTACGCCTGCCCAGGGTTTTCCTACAGAACTGTGAGTAACCCTCGCTTGCCCATAAACCGTGACCTCACAATCTCAATACCCTGCGGGTCTGGCGTGCTGCACATGCACTCATCTAATGACGCAGAAGCTGAACGTGCTCATGTCCAAATTGCAGGTGCTGCAGTCCCTCACTTTCCAAGTGGTGGACTCTGCACCTTTCAGAGAACTGATGGCTTGTGCCGAGCCGAGGTGGAGAGTCCCAAGCCGTCATTTCTTTGCCAAAATGGCAGTACCAGCCCTGCACACACAAATAGAACAGAAGGTGGGCCACTCCTTGAGCCTGTCGGTGTCTCCCAAAGTGCACGGCAGCGCCGACGTGTGAAGCTGTAACTACTGTCAGGGACAATACATGTCCTTTATGTCCCACTGGGTGAATGTGGTTCCTGCACAGCCACACCAACAACTTGGCCAGGTGATGCTGCTTCCGCCTCCACGTTCTCACACCGTTGGTCCTGCGACAATGTCCGCCTCTGCCTCCTTATCCTCCACCGTGTCCTCAGCCTCCACTGCAGGGACAATTCACAGTGCCCCTCCAGCAGACCACATGTGCAGGGCACGGCGGTGTCACCCTGTTCTGCACCTAGTTTGCCTGGGCGAACGGAGTCACACAGGGGAGGAACTGCTCTGTGTCCTTCATCAAGAAATTGAATCCTGGCTTTTTCCACGACAACTCAAAATCGGAGCCATGGTGACTGACAAAGGGAATAACATGGTGTCGGAGCTGCGTCAAGGAGGGCTGAGCCATGCGCCCTGCATGGCACACATGTTCAGTCTGGTTGTCAAGTAGTTCTGGAAGTCTTCCACCCATCTACAAGGCATCCTAATAATGGCCAGGAAACTTTGCATGCACTTCAGCCACTCGTACACCGCAAAGCACACCATCCTTGAGCTGCAGCGGCAGAATGGCATCCCCTAACATAGGCTGATATGCAACGTTTCCATCCATTGGAATTCCACCCTCCATATGTTGGACCAACTATACGAACAGAGAAAGGCTATAAATGATTTTTTGATGATCCAAGCGGAAAGGAGTACTCCACTGTGTAACTTGTCAGCCAGTGGCAGCTCATGCGTGACACCTGCCGTTTGCTCAGGCCCTTTAAGGATGCCATGTTATTTGTCAGTCACTAGGACTACGGGATGAACAATGTCATCCCACTGCTTCATGTCCTGGAACAGATGCTGATAAATCTAGCTGGTCAGGGGACTGGGTCGTTTTTCTACACAGGTGACAGGAGAGGAGGAGCAGGAGCAGCCAGAAGAGCTACAGGATGATGAGGAAGAGGAGGCAGAAGACCCAGACACACCGTGGCAGTATGCAGTGGAGATGGAGGCAGGGAGTCCCTCCGAGTCACTTGCACAAATGGCCTGATGCATGCTCACTTGCTTGCCTAGTGACAGCCGAATTGTCAGCATTTGGCAGAGGGATGACCTCTGGCTCTCCACCTTGTTGGATCCTCATTACTGGTCCAAATTGGGAGCCTTTTTTACACCCACTAAAAGGGAGGACAAACTGAACTACTACAGAGACATCCTATGTAGTCAGTTGGCCCCTACCTATCTGCGCCATTGTCCATCCTCTCGCAGGTCTGACTAGGGGGGCTCTCTGCGCTCACGTTCCACTGCAATGGCTGATGGGGAGGGGTGGGGTGGCAGGAGCAGTACCAACTCCATCAGCAGCAGCCTGAGTCTAGATTCGCTGATGAGCAGCTTTCTTCATAGTGAAGAAACTAGTCACCAGCACTTGGAGTGCACCCTGCCAGCCGTCATTGAAGATCCGCTGGACTACTGGGCAGCCAAACTGGATTTGTAGCCGCAACTAGCCGAGTTTGCCCTGAAAAAAGCTGTCCTGCCCTGCCAGTAGTGTGGCATCAGAGCAGGTGTTTGGTGCGGCAGGGGCCATAGTTACCTCAAGAACTCACCTGTCCACCCAAAATGTGGAGAGACTGACCTTTGTCAAGATGAATCAGGCATGGATCAGCCAGGATTTTCACCCACCAATGCCTGTTGCATCAGACTAGATCATCCATGGTGCGACTCCAACACTTTGACAAAAGAGACCGGTTTCTTCTGGCTACCTGCCTCAGCTACTATTTTGATGCTGCCACCCGTCTGATGCCACACATCTAATTCCAAGTGCTCCTTTTTTCACCCACCATCTTCAGCTGGTACTGGTATTGCCACTCACCTCCACACTATGTCACCTTGCCACTCAGTGGCCTCCTGATGCTGCTGCCACCTCCACACTATGTCACCTTGCCACTCTGTGGTCTCCTCATGCTGCTGCCACCTCCACACTATGTCACCTTGCCACTATGTGGTCTCCTCATGTTGCTGCTACCTCCATATTATGTCGCCTTGCCACTCTGTGGCCTTCTGATGCTGCCGCCACCAACACACTCTGTCATTGTGCCACTCTGTGACCTCCTCCTAATGCTGTTGCTGCCGCCACCTCCACACTCATTGTGCCATTCTGTGGTCTCCTGATGCTGCCACCTCCACACTGTCATTGTGCCACTCTGTGGCCTCCTCATGCTGCTTCCACCTCACCACTATGTCATAGGGCCACTCTGTGGACTTCCCATGCTGTTCCCACCCTCCCCACTTCATGACATGGCCACTATTTTGCCTTTCGGCCTGGCTGACATCATCATTTATTTGACCCTTCTTCTGATCTGTGAGAAGGAAGGAAAATTGAGACGCAACAACGGATCCTGTGTAGCAGCTGTAAGGCCTGTTAGGTCCCATCAGAATTGGCATGTGATTTGGTAGCCAAAAGCAGGAGTGGGTACAAAACACAGAAGACATGCAAATATTCCATTCACGTGTCATCTCTGTTTTGGATCCTCTCCTGTTTTCTTTTGGCATTAGCAATACTGATGGATTACTGACCAAATGCTGACCGAGTGAAGGCGGATGCTCCACAGACAGGATCTGTTTTTTGGGGGCAAAATAATCAGTGACGCCAATGCAAACTTACTGCTGACACCCTCTCAACTTTGTCAGGGGCTCTACTTGTATAAGCGTTTAATGGAACAGGTTCTGTAAACATCAATGTGGAATCAGCTGACAACGGTGTAAAAGGAGTGCGCTTCTTCTTGGCGCTAACATTGACCTGTAAGGCTGAGGTCATACTTGAGTCACACCTGGAGCAGAGAGACAGCTATGTGCGGATGCTGTTTATTGATTACAGCTCGGCCTTTAACACCATCCCTCCCAAAAAGTTGGCAACGAAACTGAACAACTTGGGTCTCAGCTCACACCTGTGCAACTGGATACTGGATTTTCTTACAAAAAGACCACATATCGTACGCATGGGCAAGCACTTTTCTTCATCCTTAACACTAAACACTGGGGTACCGCAAGGCTGTGTGTTGAGCCCTCTCCTTTACTCCCTCTTCACGAATGACTGTAAACCTATTCATAATACCAATACCATTATAAAATTTGCAGATGACACGACTGTGATAGGCCTAATCTCCAACAATGATGAAACAGCCTATAGGAAAGAGGTTGAGAACCTAGAGAGATGGAGTAAGAACAACAACCTCATACTCAATACCAAGAAAACAAAGGAGCTAATTCTGGATTTTAGGAAGAAGAAACAAAAGGGACACCATCCCATTACCATTAATGGTGGAAACGTGGAGATAGTTCAAAGTTCCAGATTCTTGGGAGTTCATATTAGTCAGGACCTGTCATGGATAAAAAACACAACAGAAATTACCAAAAAAGGCCTTCAGAGGCTTTATTTTCTGAGGAGTCTGAAGAAAGCACAACTCCCAAAACAGCTGCTAGTCAATTTTTACAGGTGCACCATAGAATCTGTTATCACATACTGCATTACAGTGTGGTACTCCGGCTGCTCTTCTGAGGACAAGAAGACCCTCAAGCGCATCATCAGAATGGATGGCAGAATTACTGGTACTCAGTTACCATCACTGGATGACCTCTTCACTGCTCGCTGCAGCAACAGGGCAAAGATTATCTGCGGGGATCCAACTCACCCCGGCCACAGCTTTTTAATTCCCCTACCCTCCGGTAGGCATCTTAGAGCCCTACATGCCCGCACCACTAGGCTGAAGAACAGCTTTTAACCCAAAGCAATCAGTCTCCTAAATGCTCTGAGATTATTGCCCCTTCCTAGGATAGAAACTACCACAGACTGAAAGTGACTGCTACATTCATGAACCCATGATGACCTCTTGTCTGCAGTGGTGTCTGATCAGTGTGTGTATATACTCATAAGCTCTTCCTACTTTGCTCTTGCTACATATATGCTGTGAACTGTGAATAGTAATGCCTTCTAGTGCAATGTTTAGTTTTTTTCTAGTGTAATGCTTTAGTTTAAATGTCAGTTCTTGTTCCTCTGTCCATGGCATCTAGGATTGCTCCAAACAACATTTCATTGTATTGTACATTGTATTACATTGTATTGTACAGTGACAATAAAGGCATCTTATCTTATCTTATCTTAGTTATTTGGTCAGTTTTGGCCCCGTAACTGCCCAAATAAGTGAAGTGTGCAGTGATTTTAAGAGTGACGCCTGTCATCTGCATTTCATACTGACTCACAGTATTAATTCACTACCATGGCAGACTCCCTATGCGTGTTACTGCAAGGCACTGTGTTCTACACCACTATAAAAGCTCTCTGCAGCCAGGAAATAGCCGTTTTTTATGCGATTCGCCGCAAATAAATCGGATCAAACCAATTTTTTTCTGAAAATTCTGCGAACTTGCCCAATTAAATTTTTGAAAAATTCGCTCATCTCTAATTGTTACCCTTTTGCTTGTCAATGTATATGTAGTCCTATCTGTGAGCAGCCGGTTATAGAGTAGGAGGAGCAGATCATAATATAGTTTTGTGGGAAAAGATTCAGAATAACTTTTAATTCCCCTTTCTATGCTTAGGAGCCTTGTGGGTGTTGCTATTCAGAAGGACCACCCACTGGACTCCAGAGCCTGGAATGAGCAGGGATATAAATGATTGCATGTATACTGTGATGGGTTCCCTTTAAAAAAGAGGTTCTTCAGCAGCTGTAGTTATTGTTAAACAGTTATGTACCCCAGCCGAGCATCACAATTCCACCATTAAATGAAGCAGAACCTCATTATACTCACCTCAGTGATGCTATTCATCAAGATACATGGACTCCAGCTGTTTTAAAATGCTGAGGGTTGTAGTGTCACCACAGCTGGAGACTTGTGCTGTATATAATGACTGCTGTATGCTCACTGCTCCGGGATGATGACGTTCGCTCCTGTATAGAATTTAGAATACTTACAGTAAATGACTCAGGGAACTTGTGTTTGCTAATGCCTTTGTATATATAAGAATAGCGGCACATTACTCACACATCTGTTTTACATGCATCTTATGCAACCTCTGCAGCCGGGTATACTGACACATCCTGGCTTCTTGCAGGGGAAGATGTCATGTAGAGTGCACACTGACGACAGATCCACATGACGCTCCTAATCTTCCCATCTGATCATTATCGACATTAAGATCCCCATTATAGACATGAAGATGGGAAGAACCGTCTTACGTTACATAAGTTATCTAAATAATTATAACTGACTGCTAACTAAAGATGATTATATCTGATCTTTTTAGCTACCAATTTTTTGTAATGAAGAGTTCTTCCGATAAGTCTGATGTTTGATCAGAACAGCTTTTTCCCCAAAAAAATAATTTTGATCGTCAGTAGAGTTGAGTGAATCAAACCCCACGAAGTAGAATTTGATCAGAATTTCAGGGAAAATTCGATTAGCTGCGAAGCCGAATTCCCTTGTGCTTCGTGGTAGCAAATCGATTTTCCCTGAATGGCGGTAAAAAAAAACTAAAAATAAAACATACTCACCTCATCCATTTGAGCATGAAAAGTCGGATGCCGCCATCTTGATTGAAGATGTGCGTAGTGAGGTATGAAGTCACCACGCCGCCCGACGTGATGTTACGCTAGATCTCCAAGATGGCAGCGATCAAATGGATGAGGGCAAGTATGATCTTAAATTTATTTTACATTTTATGCTGTGTTATTACTGTCAGATGCCGTGATGAGCTTTAAATGCGCTGCCCCAACCTCTGCTCCCTGTCATTGTACCCACTACTTACAAAGAAATGCGCTTTGGGTAATTTGTCACAAAGCAAATTTTTTTGTAAAATTCGGTGAAGCAGGCAAATCGAATTTATGAATACTTTGCTCATCTCTAATAGTCAGGGATGACATCACTTTACTCGAGTACATACATGCCTCAGATAAAGGTCCCATGGAGAGTGGGAGGCAAATCTTGGTTGTTCCCATTTCCATTGCGACTGGGTGGCCAATACCTGTATAGACTTTCCAGAGGAGCTATGTGGTTAGCAAATGTGGTGAGAAAATGGCCAACAGGTTATGGAAGCAAACACAAGGCCCCTTCTCTCTATGATGCCCATATGCCCTAAAAGGACATATAAACAGGGGTAAACTTTAGTGGATAAACCCTTTAAGTAGGCAATACAGGACCAGACTGGCCCACCAGAGTACTAGGCAATCCTCCAGTGGGCCGTAGCTATGATTACCATAGTGGACCTCCAAAGGACCAGCAGAAAAAAAAACATTTGGCTGCCTTTGGAGCCAATCAGCTGCCAATAGAGTCTATTTCTGTGATTAAAAACCTGACTGTTCATGACTTGGGGGTTGGGCCTTAAGAATAATTTCCTCTGGTGGGCCTAAGGAGCCGCAGTTCAACGTTGAGTCAGTAGATTGTCTTTGTGCGATGTGCCGCCCCCTGGGGCCGATCGTGTCTCAGGTCTTTAGGAATGCCGAGTGGTGTGGTGCGGCCCTTAATAGTCTCTGTGTGTGTCACGGTGCTCCTACCTGGATACCGTCGCTTCCCAAGGTTAGGCTCCAAAGCAATAAAGGGGATGAGTAATGGTGAGAGAATAAGTCGAGTCCAGACTGTTATAAAGTTCAACAGCTTTACTTGAGTAAACTTGCATCCAGACAATATTCAGGCTTTCTCTTGTTTCCAGCCGGCTTTGGCATAAACTGGCAGGCAAACGTGATAACTCTGCTTTCTCTCTCTGCTGTGGTAAATTTGGCTTGAGTCTGGTTACTAGACTTTTGGCCGGTTCTGGTATTCCTGGATTGGGGTGCCTTTGGCTGTTGTCCACCTCCTGACACTCAGTACAAAAATTAGCAAGGAGTCAGGGTGCTCTATGAGCTACTTCCCTTTTGAGAGACTTCTGCAGCAACCAGAGAACATTTTCCCCTTGCTGTTACATCTTTAATGTCTTCTCAGCTCCACTATTGAGTCTAAACTGGAACAAACTACAACTGCCACCCCTCTTTCTGGTAGGAAGCACGACTGGCCCACTTCTGCCCAAAGGGAGGAGAATGGAATGGTGAGTTCCATTCTATCTAGAGATCTCTCTCTCTCTCTGCCATATACTCTGCCACCTGTTGGTGAACCAGGCATATTACATGTACAAAACAGTTGCATAACAATAATATCAATGCACAATGGTGAAGGACCTGGAAATAAATACAAAGATGACATTCATGCTAACCATTAGAGACAATAGTGGAGTGCAGAAATAGTAATACCACTCTGGGGTATTACATTTGGAAAACCAGAAGACTCTGAAACTCTAAGAAGTGCCACAATGGGTCATCAGTGTTGGGTTTTTGTTACATTTCCATTTTCCATGGAAATTTCTATAGAACCATCTTTTGATTAGCAGCAATAGAAGTCATTTCTGGCATTTCAGCAACCATGGTCAGGCTGTCCCACCACAATACACAACAATTGTCCCAAAGGTCCAGCATAAAAGAACTCCATTTGGAGGCCATCACTGGAGCTAGTGCCGATTCTTATGGCTTGCTTTACAATACTTTTTAGAATTTATTAAATATATGACTTGTATGTTCAAGAATAACAGTATAACTTAGGATGTAATCAAGTAAATGTGCTCCAGTGATGTATAGATGGATGGTGGTCCTCAGGATCATTTCCTTTGGTGAGCCCGAGGAACCATAGTCCTATACCGTTAGAAGGCTATGCTTGATTCTCCTGTAATTGAACGGATGTTGATCTGTAAGGCAGAACATGTTTTAACACTCAGTGACTGTCAAGGAAATTTCTGTAAAAGTAAGCAATATGGTTAATAGATCCTGTATTTCTTCCATAGACACTAATTAATCACATACACTGGTAAATGCTCGTTTGACCTTCGACAAAACCTGATCTTCTCTGGAAATGTTTTCCTAAGTAAGTAAGCGTGTCGCCATCACTGTTTCACAACCTGGCTGCTTCCTCCTCTATAAAATGTGCTTGGAAAAGAGGGTTTTATGCTTAATGAACCCTATTTGTATTACTCAAGCCCACGTTGGCAAAATAAGTAGCACATTCGGGCTTACAATTCTGTAACTCAACTGTATTTTCGGAATCGCAAACCAAGTCTGGGAAATTTGTATTCATTTTCTTTGTTTTTGCGTCTGTTCATGGGAAGGAAGTTTTTCATGATTTAAACTGGCTATCCGAGGAACTCTTAAAGGGCCATTAAAAGGAAATTTACTTTTTCATGGACGAAGGTTTAGGATAGGTATATATCGTTTATTGTTATTCAGGCTGCTCACCGTAGCTCTTAATATCTAATGAACACTGGAAAACATGGTGCCCAAACACAGGTAGCTTCAAAAATTTTGCTTTTATAAAAAAAAAAGGGTTGTCTCATCTTGGCAACCCTTTTCCATATGCCCTATTGTGGCCTACTAGGCCACTAACAACTTGTAATGTGGGGTGAAATGGAGAGGCACTCATACTTATTGGTTTCCACATTGACAGGCAATATTTGCTAAAATAGACAAACCACAACAGCCACTGGTTTCCTCCTTCGCTCCCCTGTCGCAGCTGCCTTGCTCCAGTCATGACTGTCAACATCCTGTTTGATGCAGTCAATGACTAGCCACAGTTGTGATGTGTCCCGCCATGAATCACTGGCGCAACACATGGGGGACATATCACAGTTGCTGCCAGTCACTGGCAAACAGAATAAAGCAGCCACAGGACTGAAAAAGCTGGAGCAGGTAAGTATGCTTCCCTCTGCATGTCCAGCCACGTGGAGGGGGTTCTGGTAGAAATGTCCCGCAAAGATGAACAACCCCTGTATATTCTGGATGCTTAGAGGGCTGCAAAATTGAACCATGATCCCTCTGGTGGGACTGCATACACCACCCATGCAATGGTTGGGATGTGGTTCTTGACCTCACATGGTTCTTTGGCCTCATATGGCTTCACAATCCCTCTGCTGGGACTGCATACACCACCCATGCAATTATTGGGATGTAGGTCCTTGGTCTCACATCTCTAATTAACAACTCCCATTTGTGGCACTTGTAAACCCAGATCTCTAGATTTTTCTATTTAAATAGGAGGTGGGAGAGATAATTTGTCATTCTTTTCTCTAGGTTGAGTTGACACAATATTACCATAGTGCTCCACCACCATTGGGTTCACCTGGTCACAGTCTCTTGACCCACTTGGTGTCTCAGTCTTGCTCTTTCTTGAGGAGAGGACCTATGTTTGTTGTAGTATATGTTGCCCGGATCCTAACAATTGTGTAATCTCTTTTTTCAGAACTCTGTTCTCTGGAAACGTATGACTAGATTGACAACTGGGTGTTACCATGCCTCTACTCAATAGGGTGTGTCCTTACAAAGTCTTACCCTGCCAGCACTGGTTGGACAGTGTCAGATTATGTATGGAAACCGCTTATAGACAAGAGGAATGGTTTCACCCAGTTGTCAATTAATAGATATGTTTCCAAGAAGAATATTATTTTATTGGGAAAATGGACATGTAAGTAGAGTTGATAACTCCTCTTAAATTGGGTTCTACGTCTAGTACTAGGTGCAGGTACCTGCAGACAAGAAAGCTACCTCAACACCTGCACAGGGAGAATTTCACACACAGCCTAACAGCCCCGGCCCTTTACTACAGGCTGGGCCACTGTTGGCTATGAGTGCCTTCAACATTCCTTAGCGACACCACTTTAACAATGTCTGCACACAGGTCCACAAATTTGTGAATAACTCAAGAAATCACAGTGCAGTCCAAATATAATTTGGGGCTGTAATGTACAAAAAGAAAGAAAAGGGTAGAATAAAAAAAAATCAATAATAACAATCCAAACTGTGGCTCTTATTCTGCCCCGAAAGCCCAAAACTGTACAGATGATCAAAATCAGCATAAGCTAGCCAATATTTATCATCTTTTTGTGAATTTCTATTAGAAATTAAAGCTAAAGTAGGTCATTTATTGAAACCAGCATTTAAGACGCTAGTCTTGACCTCTATATATGGCAGTGGATTCGCCAAAGTTATGAAGACGCAACGGCCTCTACATAACTTCGGCGCATCTAGAGCCAGTCTAAATGTAAGACAGCTTCCGTGCGAAAACAGGCGTCGAAAGTGATGAATGAGACAGGCCTACCGGTCCGTCCCATTTCCCGCCCACACGACACCCACTTTTTTATACCTGGTGTGAGTGGGGGAAAGTCACAGATTGCGGCACAAATAACTTTTGTGCCGCAATCTGCGTCAGAGAAATACACCTAATATACGGGCATTTCTGGATAATAAATGACCCCCAAAATTTTTGCTATTTTTTCCCCAACTTTAGTCTTAAAAATAGTAAAGAAAAATACATAAACAATAGTTAAAAAAAAAAAAGTTAAAAACCTGTCTATGCCTCAATATGGCACTGATGTGGTAAAATAATAATAACACCATAAATTGTAATAGAGCTTCTTATATCCCAATGTTGGGTCATTCTGGTTCCTCTAAGTAGAAGCTTTCCCTTCTCGCTTTTACCTAAGCTTCTAAGAATGCCGATTGCTAGCTTTGTCTCTAAGCTTGTTTCCAGCAGTCTTAACAAGCAGGACAAGGGCCCGGTAAGCTCTCCTCCAACGCTTTGAAGATGTAGCAAGACAAATAAATAACATTTAACCTAAGCCAGAAGAGTCAGGATAGGACACCATCTGTAAGACTGAGAGTTCATAAGCCTCACAGCGGGGAGAACCCGCGCTCAAATTTCTAAAATAGTTTCAGAAATACTAATCATGACTGCTGCTATTTTGCTGCAGGAAAGAGGCTGCATCATATCTGTGTTTCATGAAAGTAAAAAGGAATGTGTTACTGCAGGCTATATCACTTATATCCCACCGCGTCGATGGAAAAAGCTGTGGTGGTTTTCAGTTAAATTACCCTGGACAAAGATGCAGAAAATTGAACCCGCTCCACTGATAATTTACTGCCAGGCCATAGCCGTCAGATTCTAGGAAAAAGATTGCTTGACGCTATCGCTATACCTCCATCAGAAACACATGAGACCAAGAACGCCTTCACAATCTTCTGCCATCTATTGACTACCACCACTATTTCTAGAAAATTTTCATTTATCAGCCTCAAATAAGTGGTGGTTAAGGAGGACATATTCTTTTTCTAAGGTCTCATGGATACTGTAAGTAGGGAGCTATTCTCTTCTACGAAGATTTCCTCTATACACATGCCATTCGATGGAACATGACACAATTTCATTTTTTCATGACCTAATTTCATATGGCATACTGAGGAACCGTAGAGGCCACATGAATTTCTTCAGTTGGCAAAGCAAATATCCAGAAAACGGAGAAACAGTAGAGGTCACATAAACCTCTATAGGTGGCAAATTTCCAGACAATTGAAGGAGAAAATGTGAGTCAAATGAACATACAGTGTGCATAGAACATATACAGAAGCAAGCGAGTGTAAAGCAAAGCTCCTTAATTTAACATCTACACTTTTTTTTTCAACCACTTTATGTCCTTTACCCTTAATGAATATGATGTACATTGTCTTTTTTTCCGCCAGAGTAGCAGTATGACTGTACCATAGAGGTATACCATACAACCACTATGAGGCCACAGAGTTTAGACTCACGCTTAGACTAGCTCTGTTTAAATTCTAATCAACCGTTCTCTTTTCTTACTTTCCTCCCTCTGCCCCTACTTCCCTCCCTTCCTTTCTCCATCCTTGCTTTAAAACTTTCTTTCATCCCTCCCTCCTTCCATCTTACTTTCTGCCTTCCCTTTCTCCATTCTTCCTTATTTTCCTCCCTTTGTTCCACCTTTCCTCCATCTCCTTTCTTCCTTCTTTCTATCAATCTCTCAATTCCTTCTTCCCTCACTTTTTTCCTTCTTTGATTCATACCTCTTATCTCTGTCCCTGCATTTCCCTTCCTTCTCTCTGCCCTTCCCTCCTACTTCCTTTCTTCCTTGCCTCCCCCTCTTCCTTCCTTCTTCCCTTCCTACTTCATTCCTTTCTTCCCTTCCCTTTCTTCCTTGTTTTGCTTTTCTCCCCTTCCTTCCTTTCTTTCCTTCCTTCCTTTCTTCCATAGGACATATCTTTTGCTGTATGTTGTGGATGGTGTAGCCATTGACTTGAGTTTACACAGCTCACACCCAAACATTGTGGATCCACTGTTTGCAGTCCGAAACACGGGCACGGCGGCCATACGGTCATGTGGATGGGCCCTTATTCAAACTTTTGTTTACCTCATCTTCTTTATAATGATAGTGCCTGTCAGTATTTCATGCTGTTCATGGTTAGGACAGCATTAATTTACTGACAAGTTCCTTCGAATAATATGACAATGGGCATCTGTTGTATGATTGTAATTGCTAATAAGCACCATGTGTTGCCATCAAGATCTCGAGCCACATTCATTTGTATCTGTGTATCCCCCTCCTCCAGCAGTGTTAAGTTGTGCTCAAGGTAAGTTCAGAGTCTACCAGTAACCCACCTTTGGTTAATACCCACCACTTGTTAAGTGCTTTTCCTGATTGTGAAGCTCTGAAGAGATTATTTTGGTAATTACATAACGATGTAATGAACAGGTATTAGTCATATAATTGATAGGACTTTATCTCTGCATATGTATACATAAAAGTGTTGCTCTAAACCTATACATTCATTAGTTTACCTGTATAATCAATACATTGCTACAAATGTAACAAAATAACGAAAGTTTAATGAAAGCTCATGTCACCCTTCGGTGTGGGAGGGAAACACCACACCGAGCATAGGAGGGAAGGGGGGGGGGGGGGAAACAGGGAATCAGGCCTGAAAACTAGGGAAAAAAGATGGACATCTCTTAGTAAAACCCTAACCAAAAAGAGGTAGGTGTGTTCATACACAGGAATACGTAGAGTCCTATCTTGCCCTATAGAACCCTGGTACTAATGGCAGGGACGAGACTACCTGTTCCTCCAAAAGGAAGGACGAACAGGAGCCTCCATCAGGCCTAATACAAACAATAGGGAAAAGCAACACACAGAACCCAAACAAAATACAAAAGGGAAAGGAAAGACTTCCTTCAAAGGAGCAATTCAAGGACCAGGAACTCAGCCGAGATCCAACCACAATCTATCCAAAGGTCCAAACAGAAGCTATAAACCGCATAGCATTGTGGGAGAAGCAACTATAAATAGAGAAGGTTGAATGACCCTAATAGACACACCTGGGGAAAGAAGGTATGGCAAGCACCAGAAACATCACAGACGTCATTTGATCCAAACGGAAAACATGTCAGATCAAACCACGTGTTGCCAGTCTCACCGATCTCCTGCCACCTGTAGTGGGAATGTCCGTGACAGCTCATCATTAATATCTCTATATGCCAGATCGCAGGGAGCAGCACAAAAGTCAGGCTGACACTGCTAAAGACCTATATTTGAAAACCAGTTCTTGTTTAAGTTTATCTCATTTCTTTTTTCCATAACATAGACCTATGTCTCTAAACGGAGGGCTCCATCAAGGTCTAAACATATGTACATTCCAGATGGGATCTGGAGAAAGATAGAAATTTTGAACTGGATAATGTTTCATGGTGAAGAACCTTGCTGTGTCCTGGAGCTCTCACCACGTTCCTAGGTCATTGCAGGGGATAATCCTCGTTGGAGACAATAGGCAACAGTGCGATTCCATTTCAACACGTTCTGCCTTTCATTTATTTCCTGCTTGTAAAAGCTGAGAGGAGCAGTATCTGCAGGGAGAGGGTGATTGTACAAACACTCGAACCTCATGAAACTTCTCGCTGGATTTCCATACTGACCCTGACTATTTATCTGTCTGTCTGATGTAATAAATGAGAATCATATTACTGTGTCTGGGACATGGAGACTGTTAGAAGGTTGTATATTGAAAAGTTCCATCTATTTTACGTTAGCCATAAATAATAGATATAAAAAATTACAAAACCGTGTATTTATTTTTAGGGTGTTTTCTTTACATTTTCATTTTAAAAAGTATGTTGAAATGTATCATGAAATGCTCTTGGATTGGCCAGCGCTGTTAACATGCACAGTCTGAGAAGCAGTGTGGCCATCTTTGATGGCATAAAAGGAGCCCAGGAATTAGCAGATTTGCAGCTGATAAGATAAAAAGGAGGTCACCAGGTAAGTATTTTGTTGATTTCCCAGATTACGTGACTTTTTTTTGCATGAACCAGGGGGGTCACTTTAACTTGGAGTACCCGGAATTCCTAAAATGCAGAATCAGTAATAGCCTCCCTATGTGTTATTTATAATACTACTGTCTCCTTACATGACTGAGGGGTCCTTGGGCACCAGGTCCCCAGTGTAACTACTACTCTTCCACCCCTTGTACCTACGGTCCTTCACACACTTCATTAGCAAGGACCATAAGATGTACTACATATTCCAAATGATCTCAAATGAGAAGGAGATTCTTTGGAGATTTGTAATTTACTTATCAGTCCTATCCTTTTGTCCTGTTGGTCCAGGATAGTCGTAACCATAGGTAGACTTTCCTTTACCCTTGGCAAAAAGTTAGTTTCCTAACCTTAGCTCTGTATCTAGATACCCTGCATGAGGTATTTTTTCGGCATTTTGTACCATTTTCATTTATTTTTTCTATTTTATTTTTCAAGTGTTGTATTGTCCTGCAAACCCACTGTGACATGTCACACTATCCCCTAAATAATGTGACCATTGCAATATCCCATGTCACACACTTATATCCTACATATTTTTTATCTTTTTATTTTATTTTATTTTTGACAATGGCTTTTTTCTAATTTTATTATTATTCACTGTGTTCCCCTCATTATCGGCTATTCCCTTCTTTTCCCCTTTTTCCTTGTTTTCTCTTTTTCAATAAAAGAATGTATACAGTCAGGTCCATAAATATTGGGACATCAACACAATTCTAACATTTTTGGCTCTATACACCACCACAATGGAAATGAAACAAACACAATGTGCTTTACCTGCAGACTGTCAGCTTTAATTTGAGGGCATTTACATCCAAATCAGGTGAACAGTGCAGGAATTACAACAGTTTGCATATGTGCCTCCCACTTGTTAAGGGACCAAAAGTAATGGGACAGAATAATAATCATAAATCAAACTTTCACTTTTTAATGCTTGGTTGCAAATCCTTTGTAGGGAATTACAGCCTGAGGTCTGGAACGCATAGACATCACCAGACGCTGGGTTTCATCCCTGGTGATGCTCTGCCAGGCCTCTACTGCAACTGTCTTCAGTTCCTACTTGTTCTTGGGGCATTTTCCCTTCAGTTTTGTCTTCAGCAAGTGAAATGCATGCTCAATCGGATTCAGGTCAGGTGAGTGACTTGGCCATTGCATAACATTCCACTTCTTTCCCTTAAAAAACTCTTTGGTTGCTTTTGCAGTATGCTTTGGGCCATTGTCCATCTGCACTGTGAAGCGCCGTCCAATGAGTTCTGAAGCATTTGGCTGAATATGAGCAGATAATATTGCCCAAAACACTTCAGAATTCATCCTGCTGCTTTTGTCAGCAGTCACATCATCAATAAATACAAGAGAACCAGTTCCATTGGCAGCCATACATGTCCACGCCATGACACTACCACCACCATGCTTCACTGATGAGGTGGTATGCTTAGGATCATGAGCAGTTCCTTTCCTTCTCCATACTCTTCTCTTCCCATCACTCTGGTACAAGTTAATCTTGGTCTCATCTGTCCATAGGATGTTGTTCCAGAACTGTGAAGGCTTTTTTAGATGTCGTTTGGCAAACTCAAATCTGGGCTTCCTGTTTTTGAGGCTCACCAATGGTTTACATCTTGTGGTGAACCCTCTGTATTCACTCTGGTGAAGTCTTCTCTTTATTGTTGACTTTGACACACATACACCTACCTCCTGGAGAGTGTTCTTGATCTGGCCAACTGTTGTGAAGGGTGTTTTCTTCACCAGGGAAATAATTCTTCGGTCATCCACCACAGTTGTTTTCCTTGGTCTTCCGGGTCTTTTGGTGTTGCTGAGCTCACCGGTGCGTTCCTTCTTTTTAAGAATGTTCCAAACAGTTGTTTTGGCCACGCCTAATGTTTTTTCTATCTCTCTGATGGGTTTGTTTTGTTTTTTCACCCTAATGATGGCTTGCTTCACTGATAGTGACAGCTCTTTGGATCTCATCTTGAGAGTTGACAGCGACAGATTCCAAATGCAAATAGCACACTTGATATGACCTCTGGACCTTTTATCTGCTCATTGTAATTGGGATAATGAGGGAATAACACACACCTGGCCATAGAACAGCCGAGAAGTCAATTGTCCCATTACTTTTGGTCCCTTAACAAGTGGGAGGCACATATGCAAACTGTTGTAATTCCTACACCGTTCACCTAATTTGGATGTAAATACCCTCAAATTAAAGCTGACAGTCTGCAGGTAAAGCACATCTTGTTCGTTTCATTTCAAATACATTGTGGTGGTGTATGGAGCCAAAAATGTTAGAATTGTGTCGATGTCCCAATATTTATGGACCTGACTGTACATCTCACATGCCTAATACATCACCGGTGTGCCTACTTTTTTCAATTGACAACGGCCTCATCCATACTACATCTATTATACAACTATACCGGTCATAAGATCCATTCATTCACACAACCATTATGCATCCCACAATGAGGAATGACACGCAGCACACTGTGCATGTGCACCCTCGATGCGGGAACAGCAAGCTCTTTTAAAAGGACACCAGCTCTTCCTACACGTGGCTCACCTACAGTACATCTCACACTGAGCACGTACTTCCGGATCTCCATCTCTCTTCAGCAGTGGCATCAGGTACTCCCATATTAGCGGTCATCTTACAAACATTATATGGTCATCTGTTACCCGCATGTTTTACCTAAACTGGCACATGTCTCCTATGATATATGTTTATGTATGCATCTCTATATTCACATTAAGACTTCTATGTATATTTGTATCTAAATGCCCTTAACCAATTGTGCCCAGCGTTGCTACAACTTTAATGAAACCCAGGATACTGCAAACCAAGATGATGGAAACATCCCACTACCTTGAGCTATCTCCGTACCACTCTGCATCTTCCTTTATACTGTAATCTACTTTATCTCATTTGACTACTTAGTTCTTATGTGTTATTGGATCTGAGCACTATGTCTCCAGCTATTATACTACTATGTTATTGTGGCAAAGAGGCAGCCATTGCCATTGTAAACCAAAGCAATTTAATGGACTTATGTTATTATCTTTATTTTCTGTTATAGTTTAAAAAAGTAAAAAAAAAAAAAGTCCAAAACGTAACTAAACAGCCACATATCTAGTGAAAAGCTTATATTCTACACGGCAAAACAAATCTCGACATCATTTTTCTGGAGTCTTATTATTGGTTATCTAGTGGGGTGGGAACCTGACTCCAAGAAAACGATAGCGGCTAAGCATCTACAACACTGTATGTGATAGGGTGCATTGCCGGTGCCCTCAGCATCCTGAGCTCATGCTCAATGGACCCCACTTGCATATGAGATTATGCGGTTCTTAATTGTGCGCTAATGATAAGGAATTTAGAAGCTTTTGATTTCAATTGCACTTGATCAAAATGTAAATTTTTTTTAAATTTTTTTCTTTTTTTTGCTTAAATAGATGCAACGTATTTCAACTTAATTACACCCACCCACTGAATCCTCTATGTGTATTCAGACGTCACTGTTTTTCCATGAACCATTGCTCAGGCACGGGAGCATGCACTGCTTTGGTCCATTTTGCAGACAGAATGCGCCGCTCTATTCAACAGGTCCGTAAAAACCACAGCGCATGGGTCCATTACACAGAAAATGAAAACACAGAAGAAAAAAAAGGTGCCATTTTTTGTGGACACAAGAAAAAAAAAAACTCTGATCAACCACTAGTGAAAAACACTGACACAAGTCGGATGCAAGACTGACCAAATTCTTGCATCCACCTTATACAGGAAAGATCTCACTGGAAGAAAGGTGGCAGCTTTGCAATCTGTGTGTGAACCTGTTCTGGGCAGTTCCCCGGGGCTCCCGTTTTCCAGGGGAGCAATGAGGACAGGAGCACCAGAAGCTAAAACCACCCGCCCACCCGTAATTAGCAGTCTCTAAAGTAGTATAGTTCGAAAACTAAATTGCGGTGTTATGTGGGAAGTAAATTGCAGTAGTATGTTGGCTTTTTAGGGAAGTAGTTCTAGTTGCAACATGTTTTGGGGCACTATACGGTGGTACTATGTGGGCTCCATATGGAAGTTTTATCTTGGCAGTGGCATTCTATAGTGGCATGGTGACATTATGAGAAAAATTGTCTAAAAATAGAAGTTTCCGGCGCCTACTTTGCTTGCCTGTTCATGGCAGAAATATTACAGTAATCAAACCAGCTATATAAACCTACACGATCTGCCGCCTCGGTACATTTTATACTTTCTATAGTTTTGGGCTGTATATCTCGTGCTGTGCTTATCTAAATATTATTTTTCTGTTATTAAATCCTCATGGAAACCAGGGAGAACGGTCGCAGATTTTTATCTCCTGCTGTCTTTCCTTCTTTATTTTCTTGCTGTTTCTGAGTTTTGTTTTGTTTGCCGCTTATCTGTGTAGTCGAAGCCAACAGAAAATTAAAGAATTGACGGCACAATAAAAGGCGTCAGCGTAACTCTGAATTTGTTGTCAGATACGAACTGGAAAACGGTACACTGGATGAAAGTATATTGTGGAGAATGATGAATGGATCACCCTTGCTTGAATCTGGCTTAAATGACAACAACCAGCATCTTCCTTTACCTAAAATACCAGTTCTGGAAGTAGTTACTCCATTACAGACCAGCTATTATTATGTGGTGGCTTAGTGGTTAGCACTGGTGCCTTGAAGAGCTGGTGCCTTGGGTTCAAATCTGACCAAGGACCAAGGACAACATCTGCATGGAGTTTGTATGTCCTCTCTGCCTGGGTTTTCTCCGGTTTCCATCTACACTCCAAAGACATCTGATAGGGACCTTAGATTGTGTTGTGAGCCCCATTGTGGACAGTGTGATGCTAATGTCTGTAAAGCGGAATATGTAAGTGAGTATAATATAATAAAGAGGAGGATAAAGAGATATGATTGGGGATGTAAGGAGGGTTCTTTAAGAGCACGCTCATGCCCAGAACCTCTTAAAGTCAAAGAATTAGATTTATTAATACAATAGATTAATTGCACCTTTTTTGATAATACAGTATAACCATGAACAAAAAAGAAAAACAAGCACGGCTCACCCAGAGACAAATGGTATAAACAGAGTTCTTGGAGCTCCGAGCAAGCGATATGAGCGTGAAACGCGTCGGCCAAGGAATGCCAAGGATTTTTAAACATGTTAGAATAAAAGATATATTTTAACCTTTCAGGCGCTGGAACACTACAATCTCTTTGAATACAGTTTAAGCCCAGATATTAAGGCTAAAAATAATAATAGTAATAATAATAATAATAATAATAAACAATATACGACTACTACTAATAATTAATAATAATCACAGTGATGAAGATAATTCTAATTATTATTATTTTATGTTTCACCATTCACATCTAATTTCTGACATACTGTAAGGTCCATTTCATCGAAAGTAGAGATGGCGAATCCCAGAAAAATTATGAGGAAAATTGGCTTCTACCTCATGAGTTTTTTTGCCTTTTTCTGGATCAACTTTGCAGGATAACAGTCTGAACTGGATGGACGGATGTCTTTTTTTAAGCCTTACGAACTATGGGGGACATTTATCATTTGAGATACTTTTCATGTCACTTTTAAGTTGGGTTTTACATTGTGCGGTTGCGCCAAATTTACGAAATGGTGCACAGTTTTCATGTATTTTCTACAACAGCTTTGAGTTGTATGACTTAGTCTTAAGGTAGCCATACACATGAGATTAAAGTTAGCTGTAATGGCAGATTTTGGCCATTACGGCTGCCTGTCGTTTGAAAAACTAGCGCGAACAAACGCCGGTAGACTCTCGTCTGCTGAAAATGCGATCCGCCGTATTGGAAAACGTTGTCCGTTCATCGACCGAAACTGCATGCTGATGGCGTGATCAGCTGAATTCCGCCTATCACTTGCCATTGTGCCCAAGCACCAGGGAATCTGTTTTTTATAAAAAACGGACTCCCTGCTCGGGCTGTTAAGTTGGTGGGATCATTTGTACGAACGATCCCATAGATGACTTATGTCAGATGTATGGCCAGCTTTAAAAAATACACCTGCCTGGGATAGGATGTTACTTTTCTGTGACATTTCAAGTGTCGAAGATAAAAAATGGCCATAATCCAGGTCTAATTCACTTTTCTACCTTAAATATAGTCCATTTTGAAAAGTGGCGTGTCTCCTAAATGTCTACTCCAAAAACTTGACGTATCTGGTTTGATAAATGTCCCCCTGTTAGTTTCCAACAAATCAGAATTTTTGGGATTTGTCCTCTTGAATCGCACAAAATGGTAGCCCTATTTTACAGATCAGAAGACAGAAAAGAAGTCATCTCCCAACAAAAAGGGATAATTTTTTGACTTTTTTAAATTAATTTCAAAAACTATAAAAAAATCAGACAGTGCAGCACGTCATTAAACCGGTTGTTTGCCATCACGTCAAAAATGCATGTACCCACAGTCATATATGTTGCTGCCATTTTGACATTACTAATGTTGCCTTGGCGTCTTGGCTGTCTTGAATACAGTCCTATGAGACCTCAGAGTGCCCTACATGACTTTTCAGGGCAATTAGCGCACTTTCAGTCTGGACTGAATTGAATCTGATGTTCAAAACACATTTTGGGAAATTCATACATCTTTAATAGATGGCCAATTGACCTATTAGTACGTTTCGGGGTGTAGGAAGAAACCAGAGTACCTGAAGTACCTGAGAACATGCATACTCCATGTAGATGTTACCCCTTGAGAAAGCTGACTGTGAAACACACATTGGGTAAAAGGTGGTACTCCGGTGTGGTCATTGAAATATGGGTTGGTATCCTTGGTAATTTTTTTTCTACTGATGTTTGTGATTATGGACTTTGTATTTTTTTAGCTTATTGTTGCTTATACCATCTATATCTCCTTGATTTAGAGGCAGTATTTTATCCTCCATTGTACTTCTATATGTATTAAATCTTTTTTTTTTATTGTTCTATTTCATATTAGTTGCTCTGCGACCACCACATCACATATCAGATTTTATTGTTTTTAAAGGGATTAAATTTACATGAATTAATAAAGTGCATATTATTCACACTGGTGCCTTAGGTGTATGTGCTGTTTATTACTTTGTCTTATATATCGTGTATTGGTGTTATCCATGTAGATGTTGCCCCAGTCAGATTTTGAACCTAGGACCCCAGTGCTCAAAGGCAATATAATAATAATAATAATAATAATTATTATTATTATTACTAGCACTTTTATTTAGTATCATCATCATTATTATTACAACTTATTATTATTTTTATTATTATTATAAACATTTATGACTGAAATGTGAAACCTAATATTCACAAATGAATCACTTTTAAATGAAACAGCTTTATGAAAAAATATGGTGTATTAATTATATTCTGTCTAGTAATTTTTTAATCATGTATCATCTACGCAAATAGGGTTTTACCCCAACCCATAATAAAATGCTTTTAAAGTGATCTACAGTACTAGCCTCCTGCTTACTACGGCGTAAGGAGGGGCGGACTGGCCATAGACCCTACAGGGAAATTTCCTGGTTGGCCGAGGCTCCAGGAGGCCACCTGAGCCCTCCTCGTGGCCACCAGCTGGTGATACAACAATCAGATGCTCTCAGAATTATTTAATGCTGGGAGGATGAGGTACTAATGCACCTGGCTGTGGCGATCAGCAGTATCTTGTGTTGCAGTCGTATTTGTTTCTGCTGGGGCGGTATTTTGTGCAGCAATACAGTATTGCTGGCTTTGCCTACATCTCTTGGCCCTGCCTACTTGTTTTTCCCTGTCTTCTGTTATTTTTTTTCCAGGGCCACTTTAAGTTCCCAGTCCGCCAATCGACTGACTTGCCCCAGATGTACAGATCTTACCTGATGTGGACCTTTTGTTAATAATGTTAATAATCTGCACTTTGTAATCATTCTGCCCTTATAGGGATTGTCCAGCTTCAGATTACTTTTTATTACCAAATACCCTCTTCTCCACCAAGCGGGACCTGTCAAGGGGAAGCATATTTACCTGCTCCCTGATGCTTGGCTCGAGCTTAATGAAACTAGTGGTGGACAAATGGAGCTGGAGCCGATCGTTGGAGAGCAGGTAGGTATGCTTCCTCGACATATACAACTGGCTGGGGTATTTAAATAATGATTTGAAGCTTGAAGACCCCTTTAAGTGTAACAAAAATCTGTTCTCTGTGCACTGACTTGACTCTGGTAAGACTGTGATAGATTTATGTTTATATAGACAGTCTAAAGGGGAGGAGCTGCTAGGGAAGGGAGAGAACAGCAACCAATGAGAAGACAGGGGGCGTGTCTCAGACTAACTCAGACTCTCTGTAGACATAGTGGCTAAAGCTGTAGTCACAGATCACAGCTCTGCCCTAACGGAGCTGAGCTAAAAAGCAGTCAAGATCTGATGAAAATAAATACCAGGCAATCATCCCCTGTAGGTGCTGACTTACATATCATTATCATCGCCTGAGCTTCTGACTTGGACATTTGCTTTAACTTAACCATAGAAGTTCTTGAAAATTCGATTTGGCTGCTTCGCCGAATTTTACAAAAAAATTCGCTATGTGGCGAATGACTTCATCACAAAGCACATTTCTTTGTAAGTAGTGGGTGCAATGACAGGGAACGGTGATTGCATCACTCCCCGTCATTGTAACCCTAAGATTCCGCGTTCATCGGTGATGCATCATCTGCACTCCCTGAGCGTCAGGATCAACAAGGGAACCCTCCATGTAATATCTTCTGCCAATTCACTATGGTGAACTACATATGGTAGGACGTATCTTTTTCCCTTGTTTTAATATGCCTAGTGGGAATTTTTTGGTATTCGTGTATATCTTTTGTTATCCATTTCCTTTGGACCGTTTTTTACCCTTACATACCCCCTGATGAACCCATCTCGGGGGAAACGCGTCGGGGTTAACCGGTAATAGGTCCTACCACGTAGGGTTTTTTAGGGTATATTAGGACAGGTACGGGGACGGGGAAACCCCACCATTAGGAGTTGTCCCCAGGCTGAGGGTAGACCAGGGTTTTTGTTAGGGACAGTCTCCCCTTCCCTGGTTTACCGGTGACTCCCCGACACCGAATGTCCACATTCCCCTTGTGTATCTCTATCTTGTGTTTATTGGAGTTAGCCTACAAATTAGGTTTGGGATACTTTAATAGAAATAAAGTATTGTGTTTTAAAGGGTCCTTTCTTTGCAGTATGTGATTTATACAATATTTATATTGGGACACTACGTTATCTCTTTTGTATCAATATATATTTCCCCAAATTTATTCTAACTTGTATTGAATCTGACAACCAAATTTGTTCGAAATGGATCAAAATTCATTTTGAAAAACTCACTTGTCTCTTTTATCTATTGTCAAAAATGGAAAGCCACACAAAAACGGCAGTTTGCCCAGGTATTTCATGGTTGGCCATTTATTTGAATGGTCGACATATGATACTGCATTCTCCCCATGGGTCCATCATAGGAAACCTTGAATTTTTCCTGAATGACTCTACTTGGTGAAATAATATTTTTATAACAATGTCGGAGGTCTTGAAACTGATGTCATGGAGACTGCTTACA
This sequence comes from Bufo gargarizans, assembly GCF_014858855.1. Lineage (NCBI taxonomy): Eukaryota > Metazoa > Chordata > Amphibia > Anura > Bufonidae > Bufo > Bufo gargarizans. The sequence goes on along the minus strand of NC_058080.1, from coordinate 57,268,320 downwards.
TGGATGTCAGGTAGTTACAAAGCCTGATCATTCTTTATAGCTACTGATATCAATCTAATGTGTATATGAGTTAAAAAATAACATTGCAGGAAGAGTCTAGCAGCATGGAGACACTGAAGTTCGTCATCCGTGATTTTAGCAATTCAGCAATTAACATAGAACAGTAAGATGCATTTTCCTTACACATCATGTACAAGCTCTCAGTTCCTGCAGACCGACGTCCTGTTTTAATTTCCATTGAAACAAGAAGTTCTCTCGTATGTGAAAATAAGACGTCATGTAATGTAATTTGCCCGCTTGATTAATGAAAGACTCCTATTTACATCATCTTCTGCTTATTGAGCGTCAACATGTCTGACATGGCCCAATGGGCTAGAACCTTTTTGCACGGACGTATATTGCTATGAAAACAACTGCACTCATTAAAAAGAGTGTAAAATATTCAGTTGCTGAAACGCCTATGGTTGGTCTAATGCAGACATGATAAAAACATGGTAAAAAGGAGCACACCCCGCTCCAATATGTTTCCAATGTCAGGGAACCCATACTCCCATTTCTTTTTTCACAAACATGTAGGCACAGGTGAATAATTCTATAGTTCTTCCCCAGCTTTAGATTGGAATGGATTGATCATTTGGAAGTTAGGGCAGTGCCTGATAGCCCATGGCCAAAGTTGTCACAACCTCTTCAGATGGACCTCAAAATAAATATATGCCCACTTTTGGGCAGTTGGTGTACCTTCCAATTGGCCCCTGGTTCACAGATGAACATGGAACCCAGTGGTATTGCTAACATTTGGCATGGGGCACATGCCCATTTAAAATATGCTCATATCAAGGCTGTTAGTAGACTCTGATGATATCTAGGACACCTTAAAGCACTGCTGGGGACAAGAGCATAGAGCTACAAAGGGTGAAAAGGTAGAAGTCACACCCCTGTTCTAGTGTCTAGGGGGCTAAAAGGTCCCTCTGCTATATAGCAAGATACCTAGCCCCTTGGGGCACCGATTCACATCTGCCTATTCCCATTGCCATTCCCCCTCCCAATGAGATTGAGAGGGCCAGTCTTCCTTACTGTTCCAATACCTGGTCTTGAAATCTCATGCATGTGCTGGTAGTAGTACTATTGGCACATGTGCAGTGAAGATCTCAGAGTGGGGTTGACCGATTTGAGATCTTTACTGCACCTGTGCATGTCCGAGGTCACACCAATGTTCTGGTGTCTAAGGGGCTCAAAGATCCTTGTGTTACATAGGAAGATACCAATATAAGAAGTATGGTCCTGTCTAAGGTTTGATATTGGGATCCAGGAGCATTAAAGAGCATCTGTCACCATGACCAACTCTACTTCACCAGGCATACTACTCGCTAAAGTTAATAATTGTGTCTAAAATGAGCCGTTTCTCTCTGCAATCGGTATTACCGATGCACAGAAATACCTGCTTTTAGATATATGTAAATTAGGTGCTAGTAGCTCTGGTCTGGCCCCTCGGAGAAACGCTTCCTCTCCACCGCTCCCCATTTCTACTCCCCCTCCCAGTGAGATTCACAAGGTCAGGCTTCCTTTCTGCTTTGAGGTCTGGTCCTGAAATCTCACTCATGTGCAGGCAGCAGTACTGTTGGCGCATGTGCAGGGAAGATCTAAGACTTGGCATGACTGCTGAGATGTATACTCCACTGGTGCATGCAAGAGATTTCAGGGCCAGGCATTGGAGCAGTGAGGATGCCTTGCTCTGTCAATTTCACTGGAAGAGGGAGTGGCAATGAGGGGAGGTGGAGATGAAGGGGTGCTCTGTGGAGCTAGGCCAACCCCTCGATGCTCTGAGCACCTCATTTGAGTATAACTAAAAATATTAATTTCTCTGCAACCAAAATACCAACTGCAGAAAAAAAGGGCTTATTTTAGTCATCATGATCATCCCTACCAGGCGGTATGCCTGATTTAATAGGGTTGATCATGGTGACAGATGTCTTTAAAGTTCCTGTACCTCAATGTCAAACCTGTGATAGGACCCCACTTCTAATATTGTAGCAGACGGACCTTTGAGCTCCCTAGACCCCAGGGCATGGGTGCGGCTTCAACTGTTGCACCCCCTATAGTTATACTCTTGCCCCTACTAGTGCTTCAAGACTCCCTAGATATCATCAGTGTTTACTAACACCCCTGATGTAACCAACAAGGCCACCCTTTATACTGTACATATAATACCCTACTTATATTTCGTCCGATCCAAGTTTGTAGGTTTGTGAATTAATGCTTAGAAGTTTGTAGCCCACCAAGTGATTTTATTCTATGCCTAATTTTGGACTTTTTTTATGTTTATGTGTTGTTTTTCCATCAAACTCTGAATAAAAATGTGTGATCAAAAGAACCAGGAGAAAGACGCTTGAGATATTGAAGGCAACCGGCAAGCATCCATCCTTTGATGATTCAGATCAGAAAGTTAAGGTATAAGACAACATAAAAGTGGAGTACATGAGCGGGGCAAGACCCAGAGGTATGAATTAAAGAATAACAGTCGCACAAAGGACAAACTATGTGTCAACAAAGTAACATTCATAGAGTCATAATGACCCATTGACTCCGGCTCCCTCACACTGAATACGTGTCTTATTCACGGAATCAAAATATTACTTCAGTTAATAAGTACTTGTTCAGACTGGGCAATGCTATCTCTGCAAGCTGAAAGCAACCCGAGTTCAGTCTGAGGCCAGAATTGTATCTACTAATGGAAGGGTTGATATTGAGGTGCATTTATTACATATAAGTCTACAGGAAGATAAATAATGTGTACATTTTTTTTTATGTTGTAATTTTTTTAAATTTTGTTTTGGAGGCACATAATTCCTTTATGTATTGTCTGTATAGACCAGAGGTGGGCAAACTTTTTGACTCATGGGCCACAATGGGCTCAAACAACAGTGTTGTCATTAACTCACTCATCCTCTAATGATAATGAGATGACTTTGCTTATTCTGTCCCAGTTTACACAGTAAGGCTGACAACTGAGCTAAAAAAAAAAAAGATATCCTCGCATTAAGGTCGGTGCTCTAGTGGCCATTTTGAAAACTTGACGTTTTATGTGGATAGTCACACAGAAATAAAAAAAATTGGTTTAAAATAAGAATCTAAATGATATAATATGCTAATTTCTGATGATACATTCTCTGTTGGACGCTCGCACCCTTAACATAAAAGGGCTGGAAGCTATATCAAGTGGATCATCAACTTTACACTCATTCAAGCCATAGTTTTTTCTTTAGTTCAAACTGGACAACCCTGTTAATCCCACAAGAACAAGAGAAGGACTTGGGTATTCTGGTTACAAGTAAGCTAAGCAGCCATACTCAATGTCAGGAAGCATCTGCAAAAGCAAATGAGATATTAGGATGTGTTTAAAAAAAATAAAAATTAAAAACCTGTGATTCCAATGCAACATTACCCCTCTATAAATCCCTGGCAGTGCCACATCTCAAATGTGGGACGTAGTTTCGGGCTCTGCGTTATAAAAAAGACAGAGGACATCTGGAGAGGGTTCAAAGGTGGGCTACTTGATTATTAAATGGTATTGAAGGCTGATGTTTTCTTTCCAAGGATTTTATAAAGGACCATGGGACACTCATTACGTGTGGAGAAATTTTGACGATTTAGACATCAATACAAGAAAGGATTCTTTGCAGTTAAAGTAGTCAAACTATGGTAGTAATGGCAGATACTATGTCAGCATTTAATAAAGGATTGAGGGTTATAATCAATCTAAAAATCAATGTCATGTAATTGATCGGGAAGGGTTGAACTTGATGGACCTGTGTCTTTTTTCCACCTATATAACAAGTAATTGCAGATCCTTCACAAACACAGTTGACGGCACTCTCAGATATCCAGTAGCAGCTTTGTCATGAAGATATAGCTCTGTCTTTAACAATTTATGTCAAGGCATCTCTGTGTTAATCTGTCGTCTGATATCCTATAAAACCGGTAGAAATTTTCAATCTCTAACGTGTCAGGACGCAATCCGAGATTTCTGAAGCGAAAATTAATGTACGTGGATGGGAAGAAGTATCCCGTCTACTGACACAGATCTCAGCTGGCATGCTGCCATTGCTACAGGTACAGATAAAGCAGATTATCTACTACAGAGGGATAGGGAATATCTCCCTGGAGCCAGGGCTTTGTTCTATGTAACACGTGGGTCTCTTAATTAGTAGAAGTTCTGTTACTGATTGCTCCCTGCTCATCCTTTCCATGATCTAAGCCCTGTCCTTGCTCTACATGGTGCATTTCGGCTTTGTTTCTTGGTATGTTGGTTGGCTGGAAGCCTCCAAGCACACCCATGTCTTTTGTTTGGGCTTGCACTAGCGCACCTCGAGTCACGTATTCCTGCTTACATAAACCATTATGAATATAATACGTTGACTTGTCGACATAAAAGCGGGACGGTAGGTCACTGAGGTAATGAACGAGCTTGCTGAAAAATGACACCTGTTGACATTTACGAGGCTTGAAAACCAGTCTGATATCATCCACTCAGCCTTGTGTTAATCTGCGTTTCAAGATGCGCTCCTGACAGCTACAGGGGGTGCAAAGGTAGCAGTCTCAACTAGTGCCTGTGGGGGCACAAAGGCATCTGTGCTACATAACAAATAATGACAAATTTAAAAAAAATACAGGTTCAAAAACAGCAAAAATAAACAAAAAAACCCATGCCTTTGGCACAAATCATTATTCTGTCTCTCATGAAAAATTAAAGGAGCAACCCGCTTCCAGTTTAATGCAGTGGTCCCCTGCATTTTTAATGTGTATGCTGCAAAAAGGGTTAAAAATGCTTTGCCGTATTTCCTTATCATGTAAAAATCAGTAAGGGGTCAGTAGGTCTTGATTGTTACCGCTAGGTGTGACTGTTGTCAACCTCCCCATAGAGTGTGGTTAGGCCTCAGTGTAGGGCAGTCTTGTTGAGACGTTGAAGTGGAAGGAGTAAAGACCCAGCCCTCAACAGTGAACCAGCCAAAGAGAAAGTTTTAACACTAGCCAAAATGAGAAAGGATATATAAGAGAGATTATATATTTGAGAAGTGTACCAGTGTTGACAGGAGATGTGGGTGCAAGATCTGTGAAGATAACTTGCCTAGAAAGAAATGTATAGATTCCATAGCAGACGTTGTTCAGGAGATTTAAGTCCATATCCCACTGAACACATTATGGAAATATTATTTGTGAGCACAGCAACATGTAAAAAGGTATATATATATATATATATATATATATATATATATATATATATACACAGTACAGACCAAAAGTTTGGAAACACCTTCCCATTCAAAGAGTTTTCTTTATTTTCATGACTATGAAAATTGAAGATTCACACTGAAGGCATCAAAACTATGAATTAACACATGTGGAATTCTATACATAACAAAAAAGTGTGAAACAACTGAAAATATGTCATATTCTAGGTTCTTCAAAGTAGCCACCTTTTGCTTTGATTACTGCTTTGCACACTCTTGGCATTCTCTTGATGAGCTTCAAGAGGTAGTCACCTGAAATGGTCTTCCAACAGTCTTGAAGGAGTTCCCAGAGATGCTTAGCACTTGTTGGCCCTTTTGCCTTCACTCTGCGGTCCAGCTCACCCCAAACCATCTCGATTGGGTTCAGGTCCGGTGACTGTGGAGGCCAGGTCATCTGGCGCAGCACCCCATCACTCTCCTTCATGGTCCTTACACAGCCTGGAGGTGTGTTTGGGGTCATTGTCCTGTTGAAAAATAAATGATGGTCCAACTAAACGCAAACCGGATGGAATAGCATGCCGCTGCAAGATGCTGTGGTAGCCATGCTGGTTCAGTATGCCTTCAATTTTGAATAAATCCCCAACAGTGTCACCAGCAAAGCACCCCCACACCATCACACCTCCTCCTCCATGCTTCACGGTGGGAACCAGGCATGTAGAGTCCATCCGTTCACCTTTTCTGCATCGCCCAAAGACACAGTGGTTGGAACCAAAGATCTCAATTTTGGACTCATCAGGCCAAAGCACAGATTTCCACTGGTCTAATGTCCATTCCTTGTGTTCTTTAGCCCAAACAAGTCTCTTCTGCTTGTTGCCTGTCCTTAGCAGTGGTTTCCTAGCAGATATTCTACCATGAAGGCCTGATTCACACAGTCTCCTCTTAACAGTTGTTCTAGAGATGTGTCTGCTGCTAGAACTCTGAGTGGCATTGACCTGGTCTCTAATCTGAGCTGCTGTTAACCTGCGATTTCTGAGGCTGGTGACTCGGATGAACTTATCGTCCGCAGCAGAGGTGACTCTTGGTCTTCCTTTCCTGGGGCGGTCCGCATGTGAGCCAGTTTCTTTGTAGCGCTTGATGGTATTTGTGACTGCACTTGGGGACACTTTCAAAGTGTTCCCAATTTTTCGGACTGACTGACCTTCATTTCTTAAAGTAATGATGGCCACTCGTTTTTCTTTACTTAGCTGCTTTTTTCTTGCCATAATACAAATTCTAACAGTCTATTCAGTAGGACTATCAGCTGTGTATCCACCTGACTTCTCCACAACGCAACTGATGGTCCCAACCCCATTTATAAGGCAAGAAATCCCACTTATTACACCTGACAGGGCACACCTGTGAAGTGAAAACCATTTCAGGTGACTACCTCTTGAAGCTCATCAAGAGAATGCCAAGAGTGTGCAAAGCAGTAATCAAAGCAAAAGGTGGCTACTTTGAAGAACCTAGAATATGACATATTTTCAGTTGTTTCACACTTTTTGTTATGTATATAATTCCACATGTGTTAATTCATAGTTTTGATGCCTTCAGTGTGAATCTACAATTTTCATAGTCATGAAAATAAAGAAAACTCTTTGAATAAGAAGGTGTGTCCAAACTTTTGGTCTGTACTGTATATATATATATATATATATATATATATATAAAACTTAGTCTAATGCTGGGGTCTGCCCCATGGTTGCATAGTGAGAAGTGTTGAACCCCTATTTCTCGATGCTTACACTTGAGAGAATAATGCAGTGTGAGGAAAATTGCTCCAGAGAAAGACCTAGACCTGTTAACTACTACTGCAGCCGTGTAACCTGGAAGAACTGTGGAGAATTTACACATTGTGTTAGAACTGCCAGTTCATGCTGTGACCGGTGTACGGTAACCTAAGCTTTATTCTTTAGTAAAGAACCGTTCTGCTGTTAACTTGCCCTTATTATTTTCTGCACCGCTACACTGCACCAACATCACCTTCAGCTGCCAAGGGACCCTGCCTTGCATCTCCCAATTCAACACCATCAAGGGCACCCAAAGCACCATCAAGCAGGAGAAACCTAGGAAGGGTGCACCCCTTCCTATTACCGCATGGCCCAGGGAGCATCCGAATGGTGAGTGAAACTACTCCCATCCTCCACACCACTCCTTGTGGCTTGCTGCTTGTACATAACTGGTCAATCTCTGCTTTATAGAAAAAGCTAAACTATCTGTCCGGGAGCATAACTTTAATTCATAGCATCTATCTATCTATCTATCTATCTATCTATCTATCTATCTATCTATCTGTCTGTCCATCCATTCATGCATTTTCTTTCTCTTTAATATCTATTTCTTTCGTTCTCTCAAATTTTTTTTGGTCTTTCTATACCTATTCCTTTCTATATCTTTCTTTCTTCTAATATCTTATTTCTTTCTTTCACTTTAATATCTTTTTTCTCTTTAATATCTATCTTTCTATATATCTATCTTTCTCTTTGATATCTTCCTTTCTTTCTTTTTCTCATGTATCTATTTATATATCTACCTATCTTTCTACCTACTGCCTCTACAATAATAAATCCATCTTGCTGATCAGTACATCCGCTTGCTGTCCTCGGTCCTATAGAACAAGCAGTACATAATCCAGAGATATAACAGCTCTGCTGTTCTCCTTTACATGGGATACATTTTCGGAATATGCATGCATTGCATTATTACTCCCTGTGGTTGGAGAGCTTCGCCTTCCTCTATATGGTGGATTAGAAGAAAAGTCCTATTCTTGTGACATGACGATCTCAGTCCCCCCTAATGTAAGGCGAGAGGGGAACCTGATCTTTTAATTACAATCTGGCTTTTGCCGAGCACAGGACATATCGGGAGATGTGAAAGAGCTGATGATAAAAACACATTACAAGCACTGTAGCCACTATTGTAATTGGCCGTAGTCATTGAACAAATGTATATTTTATTACTTATTACCTATTCATGCAACCGCTAATCGCAACAAGCCGCCACACTTGGCAGCCACATGACAGTAATTATTGGAAGCGCGGCCAGCTCTGTTTTCCTTCTTTTTACAATACAAGGTCTTATGTGGGTTCTTTTCTGAATTGCTTCCAGTGAAAATAATCACTTTGTGCTCATACAAGTAGCTGTTGTGAGTTAAAGGGAATATAGCCTGAGCTGTGAGCTGATTTATGTAGCCGTCAGCTTGGCCTGAGAAATTAGGACCCCCCTCCTCCTACTATTATAAGCTATTATTTACTGATTACTGCCCCACAGCCCATGGCAGGGGGTACAATTACGCCTCCACACTTATTTATGGTTAAATGGGGTCTATGAGCTTAGTGGGAGGTGAGGGGGGGTCTATTTCTTAAGTGCGCTATATAATATATAGAATGAGGCACCAGACAGGGATAAACATTGACAAATATATAATAATGTCATATCCATTAACAGGGTTTTCCCACATTGGACAGTTACCTATTGACAGGACAGGTGATACACTAGCTGGGGGCCTCCCCACGACCACCAGAACAGCTTTCTGAAGAGTACTGTGAATGGAGCAGTGGTCGAGCATGCATAGTTGACAACTGTCCAGAATTTGCAGGGTCTGTCCCTGATTTTCAGAGGCGAGGTATTCCCAGCAAATTTGGGCTGTCCTAGGCTGAAAATGGGTAGGAATGATGATAACCCTGCTCAGAAATGGGAGTTCCCAGGGGTAGGGTATTAGATGCTCTGATTTTACCAACCTAAATGTTGGTAAGTATGAGCAAGTATCCTATTTAACGTATCAGACTGCCAAGCATAGCGCTATCTATCTACTGTATCTATATATCGTATACATTATCTACCTATCTGCTATTGTCACGGCCTTTGCTGTGTGCGCCATGACAATTGTGCCATGCTTGCGGGTTGCCGGTGGCAACATGTTGCTGTTATGGCATGTGGTGGCAGTGTCTCGGCTTTGGCTGTGTGCACTGTGACATGGTTGCCACGCATGCTGTTGGCCGATGGCAACGTGTTGGCTGGTGTGTGCACTTCCCCTTTAAGTTGTAACCTTCCCCTGTCTGGTGCTGTAAGGGTTAACTCCATGACTGAGTATGGTCACTTGGGTTTTATCTCCTGTGGCTTCCTGGCTGGAGTCAGTTGTACTTCAGCTGTCGTTGGTGCTGGAGCTCTGCTCCAGTCCAGGGTGTTCTATCTGCCCAATCCGTGAGGGCCACCTTGTAGGACATCGATGTCATCTGCAATGTCATTCCTTTGTCTCCCTTGTATCCTCTATGTACCCATCCTCACTTGTTGGATGTTTGGTGTGGGTTTATGTCAGGGTTTGTTGTACGTATTGTTTGTTGTTACATGTCTGGGCTGTTGGTGTTTGTCCATGCATGTGTGCAAGACGTTTTCCCTGTGTGTGTTGTACCCCCATGAGGAGGCTGGTTTCTCGGAGGGGTGAACCATAAGCCAGTATGCAGCGCTGCCTGGGGCTGCCGTGCACCTTGCTGCATGGGGGTCTAGGCAGTTACTGGTATGCTGGTTTCCTGTATGCGTTGTTTGTGTTGTGCCCTGTTTGGTGTGTGGGCTCCGGTTCGTATGCACGGATTCCAGTTGTGGTGGCAGCGGAAAGTAAGTGAGTTTTCCGGTGTTCTTACCTGCCGATCCAGTTGCTGCATATGGTCTTTTCCTTCTCATCTGTTACTAGCCAGCTGAAGACTCTGGTTCGTCTGTGTCCCTGAGGAACCGGTTGTCTCCTATTCCTGACCCCTATGTCAGGGACCGTCAGGGTCAGCAGGATCCAGGTTCCAGTGCATGAGCCCTCCCACCTTCAGGGTTCGCTCATGCGGTCAGGATTAGGGCGGCTATAGGTTGTGGCCTGTTCCCTTCACTGTAGTCTGGCCTAGTAACATTTCCACTATACGGTGGGGAGTTTCCCCCACTCCCCACCGTGACAGCTATCTATCTATATCTATTTATTTATCTATATCTATTTATCTATATCTATCTATCTAATATCTATCTATCCATCTATCTATCTAATATCTATCTATCGTATACTTTATCTACCTATCTTCCATCTATCTACTTCTATTTATCTATATCTATCTATCTATCGTATACATTATCTATCTACTGTATCTAATATCTAATACATTATCTATCTTTCTATCGTATACATTATCTACCTATCTGCTATCTATCTATCTATCGTATACATTATCTATCTATTATCTATCTATCTCATATCTATCTATCTATCTATCTATCGTATACATTATCTATCTACACTGCCTGTCCAAAAAAAAGTTGCCACCAAAAAAAAAATATATGTCACACACTCTAATATTTCATTGGACCACCGTTAGCTTTGATTACGGCACACATTCTCTGTGGCATTGTTTCGATAAGCTTCTGCAATGTCACAAGATTTGTTTCCATCCAGTGTTGCATTAAATTTTCACCAAGATCTTGCATTGATGATGGTAGAGTCTGACTGCTGCGCAAAGCCTTCTCCAGCACATCCCAAAGATTCTCAATGGGGTTAAGGTCTGGACTCTGTGGTGGCCAATCCATGTGTGAAAATGATGTCTCATGCTCCCTGAACCACTCTTTCACAATTTGAGCCAGATGAATCCTCGCATTGTCATCCTGGAATATGCCCGTGCCATCAGGGAAGAACGAATCCATTGATGGAATAACCTGGTCATTCAGTATGTACAGGTAGTCAGCTGTCCTCATTCTTGGAGCACATACTGTTGCTGAACCTAGACCTGCGTTTCTCTAAATGGATCGCGCTGCTCCAGGACAAGCTGAAAAATCCTCCCTTCCAAATCTCACAAAAATTTCATGAACATGGGTAAGCGGTCAGTTCACACAGATTCACCTTTCTCTTGGGAACCTTATGAGAAAACAAGGTGCCGCAGATAGTGAAGTACAATCACAAAAGGTCCAACTGCATTGGGTGAATGATTTGTACATACTGCTTGTAAGTACAATAAAATCTTGCAGTTGGAACTTTTGTGATTGTACTTCACTATCTGCGGCACCTTGTTTTCTCATAAGGTTCCCAAGAGAAAGGTGAATCTGTGAACTGACCGCTTACCCATGTTCACGAAATTTTTGTGAGATTTGGAAGGGTGGATTTTTCAGCTTTGTCCTGGAGCAGCGCGGTCCTATTTACAGAAACGCTTTCATAGATGTGAACATTGCCCACTTCACTATTGGAATTCGCGACGCGCCAAAAGAAAGGCAACGTACTAAAGGCTTTTTATACATTTTATTTATTAACCTAGACCTGACCAACTGCAGCAACCCCAGATCATAGCACTGCCCCCACAGGCTTGTACAGTAGGCACTAGGCATGATGGGTGCCTCACTTCATCTGCCTCTCTTCTTACCCTGATGCGCCCATCACTCTGGAACAGGGTAAACCTGGACTCATCAAACCACATGACTTTCTTCCATTGCTCCAGAGTCCAATCTTTATGCTCCCTAGCAAATCAAAGCTTTTTTTCTGGTTTGCCTCACTGATTAGTGGTTCTCTTACGGCTACACAGCTGTTCAGTCCCAATCCCTTGAGTTCCCTTCGCATTGTGCGTGTGGAAATGCTCTTACTTTCACTATTAAACATAGCCCTGAGTTCTACTGTTGTTTTTCTTCTATTTCATTTCACCAAACGTTTAAGTGATCGCCGATCATGATCATTCAGGATTTTTTTCCGGCCACATTTCTTCCTCGAATACGATGGGTCCCCACTATCCTTCTAGTTTTTATCAATGCGTTGGACAGTTCTTAACCCAATTTTAGTAGTTTCTGCAATCTCCTTAGACCTTTTCTCTGCTTGATGCATGCCAATGATTTGACCCTTCTTAAACAGACTAACATCTTTTCCACGACAATGAGATGTGTCTTTCGAGAAGCAACTCATTGCACCAGTTGGGGTTAAATAACTTATTGCCCGCTGAAAGATAATCGCCCATGCAGTAATTATCAAATTGGAGGCTCATAACTATTTGCTTAGTTAAATCCAGGTACCGACTTTTTTTTTGGACAGGCAGTGTATCTATCTATCTTTCTACCTACCCATGGGCGTGGCTACCATGGAAGCAGGAGAAGCAGCTGCTACAAGTGCCCAAACTCAGAAGGGTGCCCAGGAGGAGGACAAATTAATTTGTTTTCAGGACCCAGGGAGTGGCCAGTATGGTGCTCCTAGTCCTAGCACTGGTAATACTCACTGCTCTCTTGTATTCTTCTCAGGTTGTCTGTGCTGCACTAAGTCCTGGCAGCGTACATCTTCAGAACAGGACATTATGTGCGTAGGATCGCAGTATGACCTGACATTGTGTACAATGTCAGGTCATAGTGTAGGTCGTGCCTAGACACAGTGCTGCATGGCGCCTGTAGGAGGAGCAGAGAGGTGGGTATTTGCTGTAGGGACCAGTCAGTTCTAGTAACGGCACTCTATTTATCTAAAATAAAACTGCAGCACTCGCCGGTCCTCAATTCATGCTGGTTTATTCACCATAAATTGCTACGTTTCAACCTCTCGGTCTTTCTCAAGCAAGACTGAGGTTTGCTTGAGAAAGACTAAGAAGTCAAAGCGTTGCAATTTTTGGTGAATAAACCAGTATAAATTGAGGACCGGCGAGTGCTGCAGTTTTATTTTTGATTTATTCTGGATGATTTGGGGATGCTACAGTATCCAACACTGCGGGTACCACCACCATAGAGACTTTTTGCTCTAGATTCGCAAGTGCTACAACTTTTTTCTTTTTTTAAATCTATCTCATATCATCTATCTATCTATCTCATATCTACTATCTATTCTATCTCATATCTACTATCTATCTCATATCTACTATCTATCTATCTTATATCTACTATCTATCTATCTCCTATCTATCTATCTATCTATCATCTATCTTATATCTACTATCTATCTATCTGGCAAATGAAGGAAAGCAGCACCATGTAGGTGGCAGCGGTATTGGTACTGACCTAGGAACATTGTAGATAGTATAGGAAAAGCATATCACTAAGGCTACTTTCACACTGACGTTGTTTTCTGGTTTTGAGATCCGGCAATGTTTTCGCTTAGTCCTCGTGTATTCTGAATGGAAAGAGATCCGTTCAGGATGTCTTCTGTTCCGTCAGCATTCCGTTTTGTGACCGGAGACAAAACTGCTGCAAGCTGACGTTTTATGTCCGGTCATAAAAATGGGAAAAAATTGATCTATCACTGAAAAAAATGTAAGTCAATGGTGACGGATCCCATTTTTTCCGTTTTGATTTCACACACCCGCATCCTAACTAAACGGATGCCTCCTGATGTGCAAAATCAAAACAAATCCGTTTCATTCTGGTATTGGGATCCTATAACGGATATCAATACCGGAATTAACAATGCAAGTGTAAAAGTAGCCTAATAAAGGTAGTCTGAAAAGGTGCTGTTAATTCATCATTCAGCTATTAACCATGTATGTTAGGTGTCTGGGATCTGGCTACCAGAAGAAGTCAGGAGACCTCTTATGGTACAAGAGGACCTCTCAGCACTGCTAGGTGGTTATTGCTGAAAGGAACATCACATACAGAACCCTAAGTTTCTAAGTGTTCTATCAGGTTAGATACCCCTAAGAGGTATGTCATTTCGGTGTTTCTAACTCTAGTCTCCACTAGACCATCCTAAATCACATAAAGGATCATGTTCCTGTACCCTGTTTGAGGGGACAACAATCTATATCCGCAATGGTGGCACAAAGCTTTCTTTATAAGTCACTTCCTTGTGGTAATTGGATTATAATGATAAGGAGCGTGTATATCTTCCCTCTCACTGAACCAGTATTCATCTTGACTCTCCGAAAAACAGCAGTTACCCTTTTTCACGCCAAGTACGATAAACTGTGCAGGGAGATAACTTTACATAGAACTAAAATCCTTTGTCCCCAGTATAATCCATTCATGTAGAAGATTACGTTGTTTATGCAGGTACATTTATCTTAACCCTTAATGGGAGTCAGATATTTTTTCTTACAGATTATGTCAAACAAGTGACGGTATCACATTTCTCTTATAGGAACCAGATATCCTGACTCTCCTCAAATGGAGCATATGTGGAAAAATCTACAATAAAGACATGTGGTAATACATACGCATTTACAAAATCCTTATTTTATGTGCCTCCTTATGACTGGCAGTAGAACACTGTTGGTTTTGAATACCATCAGTAAGTTCTACAAATAGTTCCTGGTGGTGGCACCACTATCATGTAAGAAAATGATCATTGTCTAAATTCATCAATGTTCATAACTTTCACAAGGATCGCGCCACCGATAAACTGGACATATATATCAGATTAATGTGACAGAATCATCCATTTGTCTATGGGGGCCTCCAAACTCTTGTTTGACAGCAGATGTTGGAGGAGAGAAGGATCAGACAATTGGACTTCGATTTGTGTGTTCCATTTGTTCCTAGGAACATAGAATTTATTCCCTGTAGTTTGGAAGACGGCTGTGATCCTTATTTTTGGGAGCCACCTCGAGAGGTTTCTGCCCATGGCTTGTTCTCCAGAACACATAAACGCTCAACCAAGAATTTATCTACAAGCTACTCGTGCTTGCTTGAGGTCACCTACGTCGAGCTCACGAGACGCAGGTCACTTGTTACCAAAGAGTGACGTTACGCCCTCAAGAGGAGCAGGTAAGGTCAGCTTGGTACAGTTTACACAGACACCTCTTGTCCACACGGGTACAGAGAGGCAACAAGATGAGAGATCCTTTTCACTGCCGCCGTGAAACAGCACGTCCTTAGCCCGGGAAATATGCCACCAGCTCGTTTAATATAAGCCCGGTCCGCTAACGGGATTATATAGGGTGAGAAACCAACCCGCGGTAGCTTATAACTAGGCCGAAACACAGACTTGGGGATTCGTGATCGAGATACAAGAAAGCACAAGATTAAATTATTATATTTAATCGCCTTAAGGGCACACTAGATGACACAAATTACACAGGGAATATATACAGCGGTCTGAGGTTACAGATACAGGTGATATAGGTACAACAGGGTTAAGCAAAGTTCAAGTCAGTTACCGGGTAGATGAATGTTCCCTTGGGTTATGAGTAGTGCTTTGCTGTATTCACATGAAGGGCAGTGATGTCAGCTAGTTGCAGGTCCCTCTAAACACATGGCACGATGTGACCCTCCTTCAGAGAAAAGACATGCCCGCTTGCTGGCACAAGCCTTTTAACCTGTAGCCGGTCCATCCCCTCCCGGCCTTTGGCAGGGGTTCACCCCCCCTCTTCTGGGCTGGCAGCAAATGACCCACAAAACCCTTTAGGGTCGCAGGGAGATGGTTCTGGGACCAACGGATCTGCCTGTGTTCCGGCTACCAGTAGAGTCCAAGCATGGTGCCGCTATATGGTTTCTGTGGGGAGTTATGTATATCTCCCCTCCCGGGCATTCTAGCATCAAGCCAGGACCACGTGGATGTTTAGCTTTGCCCCAGGATCGCAAAAAGATAACCGAATTATGCCTGGGATGGACGGACGATTCATAATTCCTTATGAAATGTCGGTGCCAACATGTCTGTGGGAAAGTAATAGATCTGGTCCAGGGCTGAGACCTCCTGCCGGGATTTTTCCTGCTACATCCCCCATCAGCTGGAAGAGGTGTGAAATTATCCACCTGGGGACTCCTTGAAGCCTGGACCCCTGTTTTATTTCCCCTTGCTATTTGACAGTAGATGGCTGGGGGGTGCGACCATATTTTGCATGTACACTGACTGTGTATATGCAAAAGGTGAATCAAATGAAAATCAGGGCTGCCAGTAAATGATAATCCTCACAAGGGGGAAAGGATAAGATAGTTGACATTAAGCTGACAGCTAGCAAAAATGTATGTCCAGTTTTAACCATTGCCCACCCAAAGCTCAGAACTCCGAAGAACTTTGTCTTCATCTTTGATTGTTGTTAAAATGTGGTTATAACCTTAATAAGTTGAAAAAAAACTAACATTTTGATCTGGTCACTAAGACCAGCATCTAGTCTAGGTGGCCATGTTACTGTAGATCCTTCAACAATCACACCGTCCATTAGTAGAGATTCCCAGAACCATCACTTACTGACCAGTAGGGATGGAGGACACTGACAGAACAATGGATTGTATAAAGTTAGACCTTAAAATATTCAAACTAGAGATGAGCGAGTTGATTCTAAACTAATCAGAGTGATTTCTAATTTCCCAAAAATTATTCTGCCATGCAAATCTGAAGTTTTGATGATTTGCTCCGGAAGAATCGTGCAAAACGGCGCCCAGCATTTTACTGTGAATATGCGAAGGAAAGAGGGCAGAGAGGATGAAGATGAAAGATCACAGGACCCTGGGAGGAAGGGGGATTTGACCACAGCCACCCTGTTTCAGCCAATCAGGTAGCAGGATATTGGAAGGTCTGTGCTGTGTGAGAAGCACATTTGCCAATCCTGAGCTCAGCCTGCCATGTGAGAAGATGTGTGTGCCATTTCTCTGGCAGACACCAATTACAGATACAAGCCAGCCATAGTAGGGTGTTGCAAAGATAGTTTAGGGATACATTTAGTTAGATTGAATTAAAAAGTTTTATTCAATGCATTGCACTTCATCAATATACAGTACCAGTTTAATTTAATGCATATTACTGCTTTAATATACCGTCCAGTTTAATTCAATGCATTGTATAGTATCAATATACCAGTTTAATTCAACACATTTTACTGCATTAATATGCCATCCGGTTTAATTCAACTCATTGTACAGCATTAATATACTAGTCTAATTCAACATATTTACTACATAAATATACCATCCAGTTTCATTGAACACATTTTGCTGCCTTAATATACCATCCAGTTTAATTCAAGGCATTTTACTGCATTGATATACCATCCAGCTTAATTCAATGCCTTTTACAGTATCAATATACCAGTTAAATTCAACACATTTTAATGCATTAATTTACTGTACTTTGTTAATATATTTTTTTGTAACACATTGTACAGAATCAATACACCAGTTTAATTAAACGCATTTTACTGTATTAATATACCTTCCAGTTTAATTCAACACATTTTACTGCGTTAATATTCAGTCTATTTTAATTTAAGGCATTTTACAGCATCAAGATACCAGCTTCATTTAACGCATTTTGCTGTGTCAATATACCACTGTAAATACCAGTGTACCATGTGTTTGTAGCAGGGGACGTTTAATTGTGCCTCTGTTAATTATAGGAAAAACTGCTGTGATTTTGCTACTGTTTAATAATCAGTGTACCAAACCTGTGACTTGTTATTGTTTAAATAGACTTTATAATAAAATATCTGGTAAAAGACAGAGTGGAAAACAAAAGACCACTGCCTTGTCACATGTGAGTGAGAATATGGGTGGCTGTAGCAGTGCAAACAGCATTAGCAGCACAGTCAGCACCTCACGTCCAGTCAGTAGTTGTAGCAGCAGGCCACAGTCCTCACTCACTTCCAGTAGGCACCAGATTATTACAGAGGACAAAGAAAATGACATTGGGGACTGGATGGCACCTCAGAGTCATTGACTATTTATTGCCAGCCCTATGATGCAACTGCCGTTTTCTACGTTCATCGTGTTCCATACTGTACTGCAGCTGCTGTTGCCGCAGCTGCTACTCCCCCTGTTTTTACTACTACTACACCTAACGGCTGCACATCTACTGCCCTGTCAATGAAGTTCCGCACTGCACTGTTACTGCTCCCAAAAAATAAAGGGAGTATTTTGGGTGCTTACTCAGCACAAGCCACTGCTTTTTCTGATACTACCGTGTGTATAAACACAGTCATGTAACCTTAATACCAGATAATTTATGGAACGTTTTATAATTAAAAAAAAAGCATAACAAGTTTGATGGCGCAGTGTGATTTTAAACACGCTGTTTGTCAACCATGCATTTACCATAGCTACCGGCCCAGATGTTAGGCTTACCATATACGTTACATATAAATCAGCAGATAGAGAATCAATTGGTCATCCAAAATGGTAGATCTAAATTTCTGTACATTATCTAGTTGTTAATTAGTAGGTTCTGCAAAAGAACATTACTAAATGGATATTGTCATCTTAGACACTTATGACATATCCACAGAAGGGACCTGAATCTGCCTCAGGTGGTGTTTCTCATCCTTCATGGTGCCCCAGTGGCTGCTATGAATGGAGAAGTGTCTGTTCATGCATGGCTCTCTCCATTCACTTATATGGGAGTTCGGAAAAGGTTCAAGCGCAGTAGCTATATACCGTAATTATCTGAAACAATCACAATTGGTACAGAGAGGTTTTTGGGGTTCTACAATATCGTCACCCTTCAACAAGATTGGTACAATGAGCTGTGGTGTCATTGAATCATGGAAACCGTGGAGCCCTAGAGCACTGGGAGACTGAAGATTACATTGGCCTTAGATATTATCATTCAGTCAACAGCCTTATACATATAGGCTACTGGTCATTAAGACAACACCTTCAACAAGCACCCAAGCATACAGAATTGACACCAAAGGCCAAGAGTTAATTATTGGATTGCAATTCCAAGAACCGCAGATACTGGACGACTAATGGCTGTCCTCTTTGTGTGGTGTTTATATTGGATCTTGCATTCATGTGAAAACGTAATACTATAATTGGATATCGAAATATTTTGTAAAGGTTGACTTCCTTCTAAGGTCTTTTTTCCCCCAAAAACAAAACTCATTGACCAATGTGGACCAACAGACAAGGTTGTTAGGCCACTTACTATGACATGTATGTAGTTCTAACCATCAATATGCCTTTTACAAATACGATTTACAATTACAAGACCATTAAGGGGCATTATTCTATAGCCAGGCCTTATTTATTAGAATAAGCCCCGTAAGGTTGTCCTGTGTCACCTTGAAGTAGGTTGATGACTGTCCAATGACAGCCTTAGCTCTTGCTATAATGGCTTGTACCAAACAATCCTCCTATGATCATTATGGTTAAAAAGTGATGGATCAGAGGGGTACTCCATGTCCTCTTTGGATGGGTCACTGGGTTTCCTGGTGATGCACTCAAGTATGATACTAGGGAACCACCAAAGTCTTCATAACTCTAATGACCCGAATAATTTAACAGGTTATTGTATATGAAATTAATGTATCTGTATCTACAAATGGTGTCAAGAAGACATACGAATTCTCCAGCATAAAACATTGCCCTATAGATCCACTGAATGGCTGCCAAAGAGCAGAGAGGCTAAAATGAAAACATTTTCTGTGTCACTTAGGCGATGATTGGCTGCATCACTGAGGGATTTGGCTTATATTATGCCTTCTCAGTTCCCATGAACCACTTCACATCTCCTTATATGCTCTTGTGGCCTTACCCAATGCAATGTCCGTTTATTTTGGAACACTTCCAGACTCACAAGCACCCATGCATTCTCCATTAATGGGCCTCTCGTGATCCCTTCTGTATTTAAGTGTTCTTTTTGACATGATGTAAGAAAATTAAAGGATATATTAACTATTTTTGTTCCTTCAGGTCTACCAAACATCCTTGCCAAGTAGGTTTCCACTGTACAACAGTAAAGGTGTTTTAGAACCAGAAGATGCAATGGAAGATCGATAGGTTAAAGAACCGTTAAACCATCTATTCCTCATTAGTGAGAACCTGACTGCTGAGACCCTCAACCTTTAGAATGAACACAATGCACTTCTAGTTAAAGGGATTTATGGGCAAAAATGGTTTCTGGGGCTTTAAGTATCAATTCTGGACTATTAACTTATAGATGGGCGCAATGTTGGTCAGATGCGTCATTCTGCCGTGATCACCACTGATCACAGAATTCTGTT